>NW_019417241.1:163448-164212 GCF_000390285.2 Anoplophora glabripennis
GTGGATTCGTGATTCGTCTCTTCGAATCGTGAGCTATTGTTTGGGGCTCGGCGTGAACTGTTTTCTTCGTAGAACGCACCGTCGTTGCTCAATTCGAAACTGTGGTAAAACGCCTGTTGTGTCGGCGGACTGTGTAAATCGGCTAACGACATCGTTCTACGACGGATTTGTGCCTCTGTCGGCTCATGTTCAGCTCGAAAGGCCCCACGTTGGGCGCCATGTCGTCGTACCTCATCATCCCGTGTTGCACTTACCATTAGGTTGCGGCTCTCAGGGTTTCTGGACATGTTATATGCTTCTCGCGCTGTCGCGCTGGACTCTGCTCGAGATGTAGCTAACCTGGTAATATTGCGCTTAGGCATGGCTAGGTGAGAGTACGCGATCTAATTTTGTAACAACTTGTCTTTCCCTTAGATAGGATGTATGAGAGGTTTGACTCTAACAAAGGGAATTTGGATAGAAATGATATGAGATATAGGATCGGTATTGGAAAGATAGGTGAAAAGTGAAAAGCGCCAATACGTCCCGCTATCTCTGATATTTGTGCTTAGGCGTCTATGAGAGCCGTTGATTAGGTAGTTTGTATATATAATTCTTATAATTATATATATTATAGGTAAACACTACGCTCATATAGTTCTGATAACTATAGGGGCGGTTTGATGCACTTCACTAGAGCTTATATCTAACACTTAAGATAGGGCTCAGAAATAAATGCCCCGGCGACGTTTTACCTTTCTTTTATAGACAAGAGGTAGGTTAGG
>NW_019417242.1:0-108394 GCF_000390285.2 Anoplophora glabripennis
AGGGTGTTTCCACCTTTGAGTAAGGGATAGAGCCTAGCCCTGGTGCTCCTCGCTCGCGCCAGCGTCTCCACGATATGCGGTTTCCACGTGAGACACTGGTCCATTGTCACACCCAGGTATCATGTTTGTCGATTCCAGGAGATGGGTTCCTGGGATAGTGTCAGTCTGTCGAGGTAATTAAATTATGGTTTTAAGACGCCGATTTTATTCAAAAGCTCACAGTCTACCTGTCTACTAATCTAAATTTTCCTAAGTCTGTGCTCTGTGGTTGTAGGTTATGTTTATTATTGTTTGGAATTTCTCCATATAAAAAAGAAACAAAATGCAACCAGGAAACTCCAAAGAAATATTTTGTAGACTGTGTCTTAGGATTATAACCAATAGAAATTGCGAAATAACAGGAGAAGCCATAAGAAAGGTTCTGGAAGTAGTTTTGCCGAATCTGGTAAGATTAAGTTAATATTTTCACTTGTATAGGGTAGCTCATTATGCTATTTTTAATTACGAAAATATTGCAGAACTTGTAGGATAGCGATAAACATGTGATGTGTAAAGCGTGCTCTGTAAAATTATGGGCAGCCTTTAATTTTAAATCGACATGTATGATTACGGAGGGTATTACTGTTCCTTATGTTAATGCCAATAAAACTTCAAAGGTTGACTTAAAGGAAGTTTATCTAAGGGAGAAAGGAAATATTCATTTAATCGATATATCGAAAAATCACAGAATTTGTCGATTATGTATTCAGTTGGTGACATATGGATTTGTGTCACTAAATAAAGTGGATGTTGACATAATCAAAACATGTATACCACAAGTTGGAAGTATTTTTTAAAATGCGTCAGAAAAGCCATAAATGACTTCTATGTAAAATCTTATAAAATTATAAATTCATTGAAGTGGAAAATGATTTGAGGTTCAAGCTACATTAGGTTGTTTTTACAACAGTATTAAACTGTTTTTAAATTATCAGATGTACTTGGCCCCTTAAAATGTCATATAGGCACTTTGTCCACAACAAATGGATAAATCGGATAACCTCGCTATTTTTGTCGGTAATTCTGAATTTCATAAAGAAATTCATGAATATTGGAACATATTCACAATGTAAGACAATATTTTATGGAATTCTTTATGAAGTTCAGAATTTTGTACAAAATTAGTGAGGTTAAGTTGTATGTTCGTATTTTTATTTCAGCTTGTTCTTATAAAGAGTGATACTTTAACTGGCAAAGCAGGATTTTTTTTTCATGTTATCTAATTAAAAAAATAATTCTCAACTTATTGAAGGAAATGTGTTCATTTTCAATTTGTTTTTTTTACCATAACCGGTTTGCAAAATTGATAGTAGCTTTTTCGTATCAGAGTTTCACAAAGTTTAGGACAGTGTAAAATGGAACCCATTATGAATAAATTGATGGGTATTTAATATTATCTTATTTTAAATTTAAGGCAAATTTGAAAGTTTGACATGATCCCAAGAGTATTTTTTTGTGTGTTTGAAATTTATGTTTCAGTCATTTTTCTTCTCTTAAAAAACAATATTTTGTAGAACATCACTGCTATCAAGGATCCTATTATATGCAGTTCGTGCTTTGATTCGCTGCGTACTCATGGTGGATTTTTAAAGAACTCCCTTAATGCTAACGAAAATTATAACAATACAGATGAGCAGTTTTGTATAAAAACTGAAAAGACTGAAATAAAACTGGAAGAAGAAAGCCAGGATGCACAAGAGAAATATGAATGTGATGAAAACCAGTCTTATATTAAATGTGAAGATATTGAGATAAAAGTAGATGAAGAGGCTCAAAATAGGTAAATTTTGAAATTTAGTTTTTTTACGTAAAGGAAGCAATCAACTTGAAAAGAAAAGTTTTCTATTCTCTTTATTCAATTTGTCAAATCACGTTGATTTATTTTTATTCCATTTGAAACGTTTAATTTTTTAGTGACTCTTATGTCTTATACGATGAATCAGTTGAGGGAGAAAAGAAGTGCACCTCAGAAGACTTGGGAAAAACAATGACTAAATGTGTACTTAAATATGAGACAGGATTAAATGAAAACTGTACAACATCGATGTTTGGTCACAACATCGAAGTATCCAAAAGTATCCAATATGACCCTTTACTAGACAAGCGAATCTACCAATGTGATAAATGTAAATTTAAAACTAAATTTAAAGCTAATCTAAAAAGACATCGGTTAATGCACAAAAATACTTCAGTGCAAATTTACAGGTGTGATACGTGCTACTATGAAACTAAACTGAAGTATCGTTTAAAAATGCATCAGTTATCACACAAGGACCCTTCAGAAATCCAAATGTACAAGTGTGATACTTGCGATTTTGAAACCAAATATAAGGGGCATCTAAAAGTGCATCAGATAACGCACAAAAAACCTTCGGAAATCCAAATGTACGAGTGTGATACATGTAGTTATAAAGCTAAATATAAAAGTAATTTAAACAGTCATCAGTTGATTCATAAAGACCCTTCAGAAATACAAATGTGGAAGTGTGATATTTGCGGTTTTGAAAATAAACTCAAGAGTCAATTGAAAAGACATCAGTTATCACACAAAGACCCTTCGGAAATCCAAATGCACAATTGTGATACATGTAGTTATGAAGCTAAACATAAGAGTCTTCTGAAAAGGCATCAGTTATTGCACAAAGACCCTTCAGATATACAAATGTGGAAGTGTGATAAGTGTAGTTTTGCAACTAAATACAAATGTCGATTGAGAAGCCATCAGTTATCACACAAAAACCCTTTAGAAATCCAAATGTACAAATGTGACACTTGCACTTATAAAACTAAGTATAAGTATATTTTAGACAGGCATCAGCTAATGCACACAAGTATTTCAAACATCCAAATGTACAAATGTGATACTTGTGTCTATGAAACTAAATATCAGCATCGCATAAAATATCATGAGTTAATGCACAAACGCACTTTGGAAGTCCAGATTTACAAGTGTGATATATGTAGTTATGAATCTAAATATAAGAAAGCTCTAAAAGTGCATCAGACAACACACCAGAACACTACAGAAATCAAAGTACAAGTGTAATGTATGCAGTTGAAAACCCTTTATTTTCCTTCCTTGGACTACGGTGATGAACTGAACAATTTGAAGAATTAATGTATCTTTCAGCATTTAAATGTCTTAAGACAGAGTATAACTAAGGCAATTATACTGTTTGTTCTGTCTTATTCGCCTAAAAAAAATAATTATTTTTTTATATTAGAAAATAATTTATGTTAATCAGATTCATATTTTCATTTATTTCTTGTTAATTTTTTAAAACATCAAACATTTTTTAATTTGAAACATAAATTAGCTTTATTTGCAATTAGTAAGGTATCTACACACCAACATTGGATAATACGTAATAAACCACGTGAAAATTTTTAATTTTTTTAAAACAATATATAAAATATGATGACATTAAAATAACACATCGTCATACAAATGCAATTTGTATTATTCATTAAATTATTTTTCATTAGTTTGACAGTCTACTTGATTAAAAAAAATTATTTACAGTTACAAACATATCTACATACCAATATTAGTTGATATTTAATAAATGAAAGTTGGTTTAAATACACATCATTTATATTTGTTTTGTGCATAGATACTCAACAAATTGTTGACACTCCACCTAACTTTTTATTCGGTTTTAAATAAAAAAAACAAACCTGTGAATATAATGATTGTTGAAGAGTTAGATTAAGAAATATTTATTTTTTTGTGTAGATATATTTCTTTATTCGATATTTATTTAAAAAATCTAATATTTCTATTTTTTTGTTACATTGTTACTGAAATATATTTTTTCTACTTGCTAAAACAGACTTTTAGTACACTTACCTGTCCAATACTGGTTCGATTCAAAATTTATTAAAAAAAAAAAAAATTCTAATCTTCGAGTCAATTTCATTATTTAAAATTTGATGTAAAAAAGCTTCAGTCTAACTTTTTTCAAAAAATTAGTAGTTTTCTTGGCAAGAAATAAAATATACACATCCATTTCCAAATAAATTATCTGAGGGGTTATTAGGTGAAACAGTCAAGTAGGCTGTTGTCAAAGACATGATGTGACATGACAAATGTCATTGTTTTCCCTCAAGACTTATAAGATATTTAATGTTTTTAACTAAATGCGAAATGTTTATATTTTAATGATTTATTAAAGAGATAAATTTATCAATATCTTGATGTATTTCATCTCATTTAATAAGTAAAAAATTTTAATAAAAAAAAAGTAATTTTTAAGGTTATCGTCAACCGTATAACTGGTGAAGTCAAATTGCAGTAGATCATTTGCATCTCTGTAACTAGAGTCCAGTTAGTAATCACTGCATTGGCTTTATTTAAGAGAGTGGCGACAGTACTGTACCCACTTTTTAAATGGTTGTGATCACGTGGTACACGCCGCCATTAGCTGTTGAAACTTTCCAACTGTGTCTATTATAGCAGGCAAGGGTAACTTTTAAAATTTTTCTTATGAAAATTATATTTCTGCATTTTGCAGTGATACATCATCTGAAGATCCCAGCGCTCTACTCAATAAGTTAATGAAAAATGTATGGAAAATTACTTAAAATAAACTTTTTATATAAAAAATATGCTGCTTAACAAAAAAAGGATACAAATTTCTCTTAACTGCACGATTGTCCCACAACTGTCTAGAAAATGTTTTTTATATTTCCAAAAGACAAAAAGATAACCACCAATGCTATACCGTTAAAATATCAGAATCACTTCTGTGAATTTATTGATATGATTAAAATCGGTCCTAGGCATCAATATCATACAGTAGAATTACCAGACAGTTTATAAAAAAGTGTCATTTAATCATTAAATTCGCGTGTTAAACTAGTATAATATTGCTGGATATATAATAAAAAGTATAAAAAAATTAAAAAGCCATTTGAAATTATATTTACAAAATTTTCTTATAGGTATTCAGCGTTTTAAATCAAAAACATTGTTTTTATCATGAGTGTTTATTTTTTTATAGAATTATAGAAAATATATTCGGAAAATGTCTAAAGTACGGGAACAAAATATAGATCTAAAACAGTTTTTTATTGACTATATGACAAAAATTTAAGCTCCTATTGTTAATAATTGTAACATATTAAAAAACAAGAAAAATAGCAAGTAAGAAATTTCAGGAGAAAACGGTAGTATATTGTGTACCTAATAGTAAAAGCAATACCTGAAGGACAATGCAAATTGTTGGCCCAGGCGTTAGCTAAGGACAACAATCATCGAGTCCCTAAATGCGCTTTTACTACGAAGTATACATCCTACTATTTTTTCTGAAATCGCGAACAATATTAATTAAATAATATGACCTAAGAAATTTGTTTGAAATTGTTTTTTTGATAATAATAATTGTTTATTTATTGTTGGAATAAAAGTCAAATTCGTTTTAATACCTATAAATGCTAAAATATATTAAAAATGGACAGTGGTGGTGATGTTCGCGAATTTCACCTGCCTTTCGAAAATTCTCCCGCCACGATGACGAAGAAGCCCTGATTTCCACCAATGCGAGAGAAAATAAGACAAAAATTTTCGCCGATCTTTCCAAAAATGGCCAAAATGAGAACGTCACAGGACTTCCAAAGTCGCACGCGTTAGAGACATTCCATACGACAGCCGTACCATGGCCCGTTCCATAGAGTACGCGTGCCATGGCACGGGGTCGTGTGAAATTTTAACAAAAATGCCTATCTATGACATAGCAAATCGTCGGTTTGCAAAAGACAGTTTGACTTTCGGACGAAAACCACAAAATTACACCAAAAACTCGTCAAACAAATGACAGACAATACACCCCGGACACGCGCGCAGACACACACTACATATACGCACAGAGAAGCGTAAAAATACATGGCGGAATCCTCCAGACAAAAAATCTGACCAAACAAACTATAAAAACAATCACAAACACCAAACATGCGCCCCCCGACACCCAAACCCTCCACAAGCGCCCTACAAAACACTCCATAAAACACACAAAAACAAACAGACAAAACCAAACAAGTCTCCCCCGGTAATCTTGCGAAAGCAAGAACGGTGGACACAAGTACAGAAACTACTCACGACAAGTTAACTACACAAAAGCCAAACTAAACTAAAGACGGTATAGCCAATACCCAAACACTCCATACTAATTAAAATGATTTTCAGCCCTTCAACCTCTAAGCGACGTCCCTGTAGTTTCAAAACTCCAAAAATTAGGTGCATCAGGGTCAAAGCGGGAGCAATCTTTGGGGGGGGGAGCTTTCGTTTTGGCAAATAGTACCTATTAGCAACTAATGTCAGTTCAGAGTAGCTCTAAGTTGCTATTAGCGCTACTATTGTTGCCAAATCGAAAGACCCTGAGTGACAGTTATATTTTTATCAAATCGAACACAACACAGGGTTTTATACTCTGAATTGTCAATAGATGCTAATCTAATACCAAAAGCACCTATGGTTTCTGCCTATTTCTGCGTGGGCTACTGGGTTAACCATAAAAGAAGAAGAAGAGAATATTAAATGAGGACAATGAGGTTATAGAATAGATTTATGGAATAATTCTCTAGAGAATGTTAGGTTTAGAAAATTCGGTATTGCTAATCAAAAGAAAAAATGCAATCTGAAAATATGACAAAATCATGCAGATTATGTCTAAATACTGTATATGACACAAACCTCCAGGTAATAGGAGGACTCATAACAGACGTTCTAGAATTTGTTTTGCCGAATGTGGTAAGATCAAGTTAGATTACCCACTTTTGTGCGTGGATTTAGTCAAATTGTTTTAGTAATAAGTGTAAACAACAATAAGCGTAAATATATAAATAATTATTATAAATCATAACGAAGTGACATATTTGGATACTGATTCTGTGTAAATTATTAATAACCACACTTTTATTCAAGCTTATAATCACTATTAAAAATCTGTATAATTATCACGAGTAAATGTTACATCAGTGTTAGAACCATTGCAAACAGTCATACGCGCTGGTTTAAAAAGTATTGTTAGACAATGTGAAACATTTTTAACATTTCATTGTAATCTGAAGTTTTGTAACAGGTACCCAGCTTTACAATAATACATGAAAAAAAAAACAAAAACGAATATCATAAATAAAAATATGTTTTGAAATCAATGTTTTCTGTTATTAAACATTTTTCCTTTGTATTTTAGAAACACTTCATAAAGTATGGCAAATTATCTACATTAGTTTTAAAGTTTGAAAATGTACAAAAATTTCATCGTTACAGGAATTCCAAGCTTTTGGTGCCATCTGCACGAACTGGCAATCCTGGTATTTATGCTTATTACTAAAACAAGCTGACCAACCCCACTTAATCTGTAGTGTTATTCGCATGCCTATATATGTATGCAATTATGAACCCTGTTTCAGAATTTGGAGGAAGAGTATAAATATTTCATATGTAAAGCATGTACCGTAAAATTATTGGCTGCCTTTAATTTTAAGTCGTCGTGTATGGATACTGAGGATATTATTTTTTCCCATATTAATGCCAGTAAAGGGTCATCGGTTGACATAAAGGATGTTTATTTAAAAGAGAAGGGGAATATTAAGTTAATCGATATATCAGAAAATCAAAGAATTTGTCGATTATGTTTACAATTGGTAACTTACGGATTTGTGTCATTACAAGAAGTTGACGTAATCGATATTTATATACCACAACTTGTAAGAATGAATGTCAAAGTCAAATTGTTTTTTTTTTCTTAGAAGAGAACAATAGGTATTCTGACAGAAATTAACACCAACATTTTTTTTTTATTGTAGAACATCAGCGCTACCAGGGATCCTGTTATATGTGGATCATGTTTTCATTCGGTTCATATGCATGGCAGTTTTTTAAAGAACTGCCTTGATGCGCAGGAAAAATATAAGTATGCTGATAGGAAGACTTATGTTAATTCTGAGGAGATTGAAATAAAACTGGAAGATGATCTGGTTGCACGGGAAAAATATGAAAATGTTGATAAACAGTCTTACGTTAAAACTGAAGAACTTGAAGTAAAACAAGAAGGTGGACCGGGTGCGCAAGAGAAATATAGGAATATCAATAGGCAGTCTCGTATTGAATCTGAAGAGATTGAGATAAAAATAGAGAAAGATAATCGGGATGGGTAGGGAAATATTAGCATTACTCTCATCTCTTTTAAGAAATAATTACCAATTTTTTAATTAACTCTTAAGTTTTAAAATTGAAATTTCAGTTTGTCTAACAATGTAGTACAATATTTACATAATTAATTTAATTTTATTAGCACTTCCATGATTTGATTAAAAATGCAAGATTTTTACTGGTATCATAATCAGATTTGTTAAAGAATTGTATAGGTTTAGAAATGTATACAAATCTCTCATAAATGATAACAAGCCACATGACCACCGAGCTTAGGCAACCAACACTTCACCACTGGTATTATCAACTAAAAATTCCTAAATCTTAGCGTCACCAATATTAATGGTTCGTTTACAATGAACAATAACAAACTGCTGCGTTTACACTCGAGATAATGCGATCGCTGATTGATTGTATAGAATCTCGTGAAAAATTACACCAATCTCAGAATGTTATGTTTTAATATTATCTTGATCTTATTGTTTTAATCTTTCTGAAATTTAACTGCATGAAGGAAATAAAATTACTCTTCCAAATAAAAGGTCATGTGGCTTATTATCATTTATCTCTGTATAAGAATATATAACCAACAGTTTTAATTTTTTCAGCAATTTGTCATACTACTTACATGATGAAACAATTGAAAACATAAAGAGTTCAGAAGACATAAAAGAAGTAATGAGTGAAGATATGTATAAATATGAAACAGAATTTAATGAAAATTATAAAGTTCAAATACCCTCAAGCGAAAACTCTGGCTTTCAAAATCCAGAAACTTCATCAACAAACATGTGTGATGTCCATTGTCTTGATACAAGCTGCAGGAAAAATTTATATAGACAACAGTCAATAATAGATCTCTCAAAATTGAGAACATACACAAACGATATGTGTAGTTTTGAATATAAATTTAACAGTCATCCGAATATGCATCAGTTAATACACAATTCTTTAGAAATCCAAAGGTACAAGTGTGATATGTGCAGTTTCGAAACTAAGTTTAAGAATAATGTAAAATCGCATCAATTGGTACACAAAGATTCTTCAGAAATCCAAATGTACAAGTGTGATACTTGTACGTATGAAACTAAATACAAGAGTTACCTAAAAGTGCACCAGTTAACACACAAAAAGCCGTCGGAAATCCGAATGTACATGTGTGATATGTGTAATTATGGAGCTAAACGTAAAAGTCATCTAAAAGCGCATCAATTAATGTACAAAAATATTTCAGAAATCCATATGTACAAATGCGATATTTGCAGTTTTGAAACTAAACATAAAAGTTACCTGAAGGTGCATCAGTTAACGCACAAAGACCCTTCAGAACTCAAAATGTACAAATGTGATACATGCAGTTATGAAACGAAATGGAACAGTAACCTGAAAATGCACCAGTTAACGCACAAAGACCCTTCGGAGATCCAAATGTACAAGTGTGATATGTGTAGTTATGAAGCTAAATGTAAGAGTAAACTGAAAAAACATCAGTTATCACACAAAGACGCCTCAGAAACCCAAATGTACAAATGTGATATGTGTAGTTTTGAAACTAAATATAAGCGTGATGTAAAAAGGCACCAGTTAAAGCATAAAAATACTTCAGAAATCGAAATGTTCAAATGTGATTCTTGTACCTACAAAACTAAACATAAGAGATATCTAAAAGCACATCAGTTAACGCACAAAAAGTCCTCAGAAAACCAAATGTACAAGTGTGATACTTGCGATTTTGAAACCAAATATAAGGGTCATCTAAAAGTGCATCAGATAACGCACAAAAAACTTTTGTAAATTCAAATGTACTAGTGAGGTATGCGTAAATTACGAAATTAAATATAAGGATTTGAAAAATCACCATCATCAGGATTGTGGGATTGTGATACTTCCTTAAAGGGAACCGTTGAACTAGAAAAATTAGTTTCAATTAATATTAAAACATGGCAACAACTATATCATTTTATAAAATAAACAGAAAATAAACGAGGGAAGCTAGTTTTTTTGTTTTGTTTTATTTTATAATGATAAGATAACGCAACTTATTAAACTTATGGTTCCAGAGAAAGTAGTAAAGATTTATTTGTTTTACTTGAAATTAAATTGTATAAATTTCACTCAATAAAAAATCAAATTTTAATTCAAAAATATAAATATCCATTGGCATACATAAAAAAGTGATATGATAAAACAATTTTATTTCCTAAATTTGTATTTTGAATTTTATTTAAAATCATCTTTCTCTTACTGTCTTTTTTTCCAATTAAATATTCAATATCGACTTGCTCACAGTATATTCTGACTCGGTGTTAAGTGGACAGACAATATTTTGCAGGTGATATTTTTATTATATATCCCTTGTAGCAGTACGGGGTGTCTTGTGTTTGTTTCTGTCGACCAATATTGTGATATTGTACACAAATAAACAAAACATAGAGTAATAAAGTGTAGTTAAGTTGGTCTGTGTTATAGATTAATGCCTGTGAGGTATGTGTATGTGCTTGAAAAGACGGAGAATAATGATTTTATTATCCAATTCTTCACTAGTTTTTATATTTTGTGAGTTAAAACTATAAAAGAAGAAGAAGACAAACATTAATGAAAATTGGAGGAATGTGGTTATGGAATAATTGTTTACGTTCTTTTTCTTATCTGTGTAAACGTCGTTGTTTAGAACGTTTAGAATCCTGATCAAAAGAAAAAATGCAACCAGAAAAGTTGAAAGAAACATTTTGCAGGCTGTGTCTAAATACTATACGGGATATAAATTGCCAAGTAATAGAGGACGACATCATTGGCGTTCTAGAAAGTGTTTTGCTGAAACTGGTAAGATTCTTAGATAATTGATACTGGATAAATTTATTAAGATTGCTTTGATGTGTACACAGTGTGTTCGCGAATTGTATTAATTATATCTGTAAAATTTTTTATTTTTCAGTGTTTCTAAACATTTTTGCTTGTATTTAAACTTTGAAAATTTTTTGAACATCCTGTACAAATTTTTCGATTTATTTTTTGCTTCAAGACAAGCAGAAATTTTTACAAAGAATGACAAAAAAATAAAAATAAAAATTTTCGAGTATAATTTATACAATCTGGGAAATGCAGTATATCTTTAATTATGAATCTATTTCAGAACTTGGAGGAAAGATGTAGTCATTTCATGTGTAAGGAGTGTTCCGTAAAACTATTTGCTGCTTTTAATTTTAAGTCGACATTTATGAATACTGAGGATATTATTTTTTCTTATATTAATGCCAGTGAAGCGTCAGTAATTGATTTAAAAGAAGTTTATCGCAAGGAAAAAGGAAATATTAAGTTAATCGATATGTCCGAAGATCAAAAAATTTGCCGATTATGTTTTCAGATGACAAACGGATTTGTACCACTAAATGAAGTGGAGATTGACATAATTCGAACACATATACCAAAAGTAGTAAGTATACATAGATCAAAATATTTCTCAGGAAAATGTATACATATATAGTCAGCCCCATAAAAAAATTTTAATAATTTGTAAATGTCGCACTATTTTATTTATCTTGTTTCAATAGGTTTGTTCATTAGTGTGGCTCGAATCAGAGCTGCTGATAATAATTGACAAATTTACAAGTTAGAAGTTTGTTAAGTTTTAAACAGTAGTTAAATAAATTGAGGTTATGTTTATAGGTAGAATCTCAGACTAACAAATAAAGGGGACGCCGTTATTTACATTCGATAGTAAAGTGTTGATATATGTGTACATATTTACAAATATTGGTACTTGTGACGTCCTTGACGTTGCTACCAATGTTACATTTTTATCTTTATAGCTAGGTACAGTGTTCATTTTAATTGATTAACATACAAGGATATACCTCATTCTTGACCTCGACTTACAAATTAATTACTTTGTAATATGTATAAGACTACGACACTATTTTCTAGCAACTTGTTTTATAATTATAGATTCTCAGTATCCAAAAAAAAAATACATTATTGAAATTCCTAGCAATACAAACGCCGTAAGTGGCATCATTGCCATGTATTAAACGGTACTATAACGAACGCCATTTTTATAGTCTATTATTATGAAATTGATATTAGCCGAGTTCAGTGTTTTGTGTCTGTTTAAACTGTTTTTTTATTTAATTTCAATAAAAATGCCAAAGCGGTGTATAATATGCCAACAATTACAGGAAAGAGCCAAATATGTGCTACTTCTTTTCACAAGTAAGTTTGACATTGTTTCCATGGGCGTTCTTACAAGGGTGTAAGGTGTNGAATGCGGCCTCCCCTTTATTTATTACTCTGAGGGAAGAATTTTATTTTCAGTTTGAACATTAAAAACATATTATTTTCATTTCATTTAAATCATTTCCCTGTTTTCAACAAAATTATTTTCTTTATATAATTTAAGTAGTTTCTCTGCAAACATTTTAAATTCTTTCCAAAATCCTGACAAAAAATGCAGTAAAACCACAAAATAAAGTTCTTTTTATACTCAGTACTGAAGGCACTGATGTTATGATTCCTGCTCTATTGTGAAATATACCCCATTCTTATGTTTTTTTTATGATCTATAATAAGCTCTTAGGTACAAATGAATAAAATCAGGTCATTACTCTAACTTTTAATAAAGGAAATATGTGTTTTCAAATATTTTTTATTGTAGAACATCAATGCTACTAGGGATCCTGTTATATGCGGGTCATGTTTTGATTCGCTTCATACTTATCGCGGTTTTTTAAAAAACTGCCTTGAGGCACATGAAAAATATAAAAACGATAAACAGTCTTACATAAAAACTGAAGAGATTGAAATAAAACTGGAAGATGGTCAAGATGCTCAGGAGAAATATAATAACACTAATAAGCAATTTTATTTTAAATCTGAAGATATAGAAGTAAAGGTAGAAGATAATCAGGAAGGGTAAGGAAATATTTGGTCAATGCTTGAAATTTTTTGTTTTTGTTTTTGCTGTCGTGCTGACAGGTCGGGTACGAGTTAGATCAGTATGAAAAGGTCGGTGGTGGGAGAAATTGCGCCACCTGCTTGTTGATTATCTTTCTTCTGGCGCTCAAGTGTGGAAACTCTGACACTTGTATTCTTTCCAGCTTTTTGTTTTGTTTTGTGTACTTGATAGTGCCTTTATTTTTTACACAAGTTTATCCAATATTTGTCCAATCCGGCCCGAAGGACCAACTTTGTAGGGTTAATGAAACCCCTTTTGTTTGTGGACTGTATTTTTGGAATCAGATATAAATTCTGTTAAACTATATATATTTGGAGTGTATTTATTTAACAGGTCTGCAGGAGGTGTAGTGACTCCCATCGCGGACCTTTTCATACTGATCTGACCCGTCCTGACCTGTCAGTACAACAAAAACAAAAACAAGAAACATCAAACATTGACCAATATTAATAAATGTTGTACTTTTCAAATTTATTGTTTATTTCTTGTTTTTCAATAGTGAAGTATTTCCTAAACAGTGGTACGTAGGTTGCCACCATTTTTATTTTGGAAGGACAGTCATATTTGAGCTTCCATGTTTTTAAATTAGATGACAGATGAAATTTAATTTAATTTTTAGGAAAGTCACAATTATGAAAAAAATTACTTCACCCATTCCCTCACTAACCCCCCTCCCTCCTCCCCCCTCAGATTGGCAATGTAAACCAGGTTTAGTTTCTGTTTCTCTTAATGATTTTCTAAAACTTACTTTGATTTGTATTTGTGTGACTAAAAAAAATATAATTTATTTCAGTGATTTAAATTCCTGGGACTTAGGTGACGAAACAAATGAAAATAAAAAGATGTACGCTTCTCAAGATATAGAAGAAATAAAAAATGAATATATGCTTAAGTGCGAGACAGGGTTTGTTAATCATTTAAAAGGTCATCAATTAACACAGAAAGATCCTTTGAAAATCCAAATGCACAAGTGTGATGAATGTACTTACGAAACTAAACATAAGAGCCATTTGAAGAGACACCAGTTATTGCATAAAGACTCTTCAGAAATCCAAACATACAAGTGTGATATGTGTAATTTTGAAACTAAATATAAAGATGCCTTGAACAGGCATCATATAAAGCATAGAAATATTTCAAAAATTCAAATGTACACATGTGGTACATGCGGTTATGAAACTAAGCATAAGAGTTATCTGAAAAGTCATGAGCTAAAGCACAAAGACCCTTTGGATGTCCAAATGTACAAGTGTGATGAATGTAGTTATGAAACTAAACATAGGAGTCCCTGGACAAGACATATGTTAATACATAAAGATTCTTCAGAAATCCAAATGTACAAATGTGACACTTGTGCTTATGAAACTAAATATAAGAGTACTCTAAATGTACATCATTTAATACACAAAGACCCTTCTGAAATCCAAATGCACACATGTGATAAATGCAATTTTGAAACTAAATATAAGCGTGCTCTGGACAGGCATCACATAATGCACAGAAATATTTCAAAAATTCAAATATACAAGTGTGACACATGTAGTTATGAAACTAAGCAAAAGGGTAATCTGAAAAATCACTTAAAGCACCATTCGGAAATCCAAATGTTCAAGTGTGATGAATGTAGTTATGAAACTAAACAAAAGAGTCATTTGAAGAGGCATCAGTTACTGCACAAAAACTCTTCAGAAATCCAAATATATAAATGTGGTATGTGTAGTTTTGAATCTAAATATAAGGAAGCCCTGAGCAGGCATCAAATAGTGCATGGGAAAACTTCAGAAATCCAAATGTACATGTGTGATTCATGTGGTTATGAAACTAAACGTAAGGGTGATCTGAAAAGTCATCAGTTAAGGCATAGCGACCCTTCAGAAATCCAAATGTACAAGTGTGATCAATGTAGTTATGAAACTAAACATAAGAGTCATTTGAAAAGACATCAGTTATTGCACAAAGATTCTGAAAATGCAAATATGCAAGTGTGACGTGTAGTTACTAAATATAAAGATGCTCTAAACACACAACATAATTCACAGAAATATGTAAAAAAATACAAATGTACACATGTGATGTATGTAATTATAAAACCAAACATAAGATCTGTAAATATATCAGTTAAGGGACAAAGGTCCTTTGGAAATTCAATTGTACAAGTGGGACATACACAGTTAAATGCCAAATGAAGGAGTAGTTTGAAGAGGCATTTTTCAACACAAAGAGGAAACTCAAAATGTACACGTCTGATGTGTGTACTTACAAAACTAAATATAAATATGATGCAAATAGATATCAGTTAATGAACAAATATATACTGCAAGGTTAAACATAAGAAATATAAAAAAATCATCAGTAAATGCATGTAAAGTTTTCAGAAGTCCGAATGTACTGTCAGTAGAAGGCACAAATAACTTAAGCATTTTTATTCTTAACTTCATATATAGTATCAATATTTAAAAAAATAAAATAAACAAAAATTTAAAAATAAAGGAAATTTAAAAGTAAAACTTATTTTGACTCATCCTATCAAAGCATAAATAAATTATGAACTCTACAAAAAACCTTTCTATAAATGTTGCACAATTTTTCATATTCAGAACGGCCTTTGTGGAACCACACACATCACGTAAACACTCAATCCAGTTATCTTTCTTTAGAAGTGCTCAGATAAAATTGCATCCTGAACACTATACATCAGAGTGTCACTTTGAATGGAGGTCATATTTAACTGAAGGCTACTTTTGAACTTTAGAAACATGCAACAGAAGTTTGTTTTCTGAAATTCCCTTGTGAAAACATTTTTTTTAAACCTTTTTTTCGTAATTTTCATATCCCGTAAATAAGTAAATTTCCTCTGTTGCTGTCCAAACATGCAGTTGAGTTGTCTTCTTTGCATTTTCCCCTGTACCATTCACAGAATTCTACAGGTGATAAATCTAATTTCAACGCTTGTATTTTCTGAACAAGTTACAGCTATAATTCATGAAACTGCAATATTCGCCCTACAAGCATATAACATACTTGAAATCTTGTAGCTAATCTTCGTATATTAGCACTGGATCTTCCACGTCGTTTAAAATTTATAGTTCCAAGTTTCTCACTAAAAGTTTGCTCCCATCCAATATTTCTTAATTTTGTATGTTTTTTATAATATCACACAGAACCTCGAAAATAAAACAAAAATGTACCAGTGGTATCAAGGTCGTGAAAGGCTGGTGTTAATATTTAAAGTACCCAACGTACTTTTTTTCGGGTTATGAGCTGACTTATTTATCTGGACAGATACGGAATTAGTTTTCACTTAGCTAGCAATCTGACCTGCCTTTGTTGTTCTTGAGCTAGGTTCTATGGGGGCGGACACGTCAGAACCCTTAGGCCCGCCCTAATTATAACGGTTTTTGTTGGTTCTAAGGAGTGGGGTAGAAGGTCTTACTTGTGATGCCGTTGACTATTCGGCCCACCAAAATAAGTTTTTCCTTGCTGCTATTAATATGTTAGTAGTTTGATACATGGAGTAAAATAAATTAGTAAGTTAAACCTCTGCATATTTTATTAAAATGTTTGAATTTTCCTACTTTTTTTAATCTGTATTCTAAAATTCCCAATCTTATAACTGTAATAAAATAAACAAACAGGACCTTGATTTTTATTTCTGTTTATGGGTAAAGCTTGTTTTTCGTTTCAGAGTACATTTTATTTTATTTATTGGCTATATAACTTTTTTTTGTCAAGTGTGAAGAATATGTTCAGTGAAAAAATTTCATATAGCAACACACTTTCAGCGATGTTTTATAGTTCAGTCAATATGTATGCCAAGCCAAAAAAAGACTTTAAAGTAGGTACATGTGTTCCTAATTATAAAGTAATTTTTCAATTTTAATTGATAGATTTCATTTTATTATTTTTTTAGTAACTCATTTTTCGATTTAAAAAGAGAGCATATTTGAAAACTGAAACCTTCCCAAAATTACTATTTTTTTGCCTGCTAATTTTTGAAAAATTGTTTTAGCAATTTAACTAATATCTAATTAGGTATATCATGTTTTTGCCAAAAAATGACAAAAACGTAACAATTTTTGCTGTATTTCCATTTACATAAATTTTTATGTTTTATTCTTTTATTTTCTTAATTAAGTAATCGGTCATTTACTTTTTACACTTTCTTTGCAAGATTTTTAATATTAAAAAAATTGAAAATTTAATCCTAGTGTAAAGTGTGTAGAATAACGTATGGTTACTGAATTCCATATAGAAAAACAATTTATAATTTGTTTTTTACTTTTTGTTTTCATAACATACATCTACAAACCGGAACAGCCTGTATATTTAAACCAAAATTAATAACATGGATTTTAAAATTCACAACGAGCGCAGTTCGTTCCCTTATAGTACGCGAACGCGTCAAAAGAGGCACTAATGTAATGCGAATTGTCAGGTAAAGAAGAAGAAGAATTTTATAAATGCTGACTATGGCAAATAGATGTTTGTGTTATTGATTGTAGGTTATGAATGTTTTTATCTTTATGTGGAACATTTATAATAATTCCTGATCAAAATAGTAAAAAAATTCAACCAGGAAACATGGAAAAGACATTGTGCAGATTGTGTTTAAATACTATAAGCGATCCAATCTGCCAAGTAATAGATGAAGTCATAAGAGATGTTCTAGAAATTGTTTTGCCGAATTTGGTAAGATCAAATTATTAATATTACTTTTGTGTTTATATCATTTTGATATCTTTAATTTGTTCCAGAATTTGGAGGAAGAAGATAAACATTTCATGTGTAAAGCATGTTCTGTGAAATTATTTGCTGCTTTTAATTTTAAGTCAACATGTACGGATACCGAGAAGATTATTTGTTCTCATATTGATACCAATAAAGGATCAGTAGTTGATTTAAAAGAAGTTTATCTAAAGGAGGAGGGAAACATTATTATATCGGAAGATCAAAGGATTTGTCGATTATGTATACAATTGATAACAAACGGATTTGTGTCATTAAATGAAAAGAATGTTGATATAATTGATACATATATACTAAAATTTGTAAGTATATCTCTCAAAGTACTTGGATTATAACTGGAAGAAATATATTTCAAACACTCCTCGTCTTCTATAAAACTAAAAAATTCAATCAATGATGTCTTTTACATAACGTGAGTTCAAGAATTGTAAAGAAGTTTATAAAATATCAGTTTCAAACTTGACCAATATTTGTATATCATTATTTCACGTAATTTAAAAAAATTTAAAAGAAACGAATTTGGCAAACAGTTGTGACTTGCTAAACTATAAATAAATTATTATATTATTATTAACTATTAACAGAAATAGAACTAAGATCTTATACCTCCATCTTTCTCTTTTCCTTAATAATAGAGAGACGGAGACGAGTTATTTAAATAAGAAGTTTTCTGTAATAATATTTTCATGGTCTATTACGTCACAAGTTTGTTGACATGGTGTATGATTCGAATATAAATTTTTTAAATCAAATAAAAATTTGTATAGGCTGTTATTAAAAAAATTGCTTGTACAATTCGCAGGTATTTACTTATTGGGACATTGAACAATTTCTCGCTGTTTTCCAACAGATGGCATTACCAGAACTGCAAGCGTGCAGTTTAATACAGTAACGCACCTATAAAGAAGCGATATTAAGCAAGCTTGAAATTCATTGTATTATTTCCCCGAAGTATAAACTACTTTATTTTCATGTCCATATCGTAGAAGCCTTCAAATTCTTCTTACCTTCAAAATATGCCAATAGTACTTTCTCATTGACGTGTTTTACTTTCTTCTGTTCACCCCATTTCTCAAATTTTTCATAAGCCAAGTCATATACCGCTTTAGATTTTTAAACAATTTCTGCATTACTTTATTCAGAAGAAATCTGCAGTTGAAGGACACAGAATTCTTATTGAGAGTTACGGCGACTACAAAAAACAGCTAGGACTTATTCAACATCTCATTCCTTCCTTCATAAACCTGAAATTCTGTACATCTACTCCTGGAATCATACAATTGTGTAAATGTAAATGTCTTTTGTATTTTGTGAGAACTGAGAAATTATCAATATTTTTTTTCGTAGAACTTCAGCGCTACCGTGGATCCTGTTATATGCGGAACATGTTTTAACTCTATTCATACTCATGCTGGTTTTTTAAAGAACTGTATCGAAACACAGAAAAGATGTAAAAACATTGATAGACAGTATTGCGTTAAAATTGAAGATATTGAAATAAAACCGGAAAATGGTCGATGTACACAGGAGCAGTATGAAAGTATTGACATGCAGTCTGATATAAAACCCGAAGAAATTGAAATAAAAATAGAGGAAGATGATCAGGATTGGTAAGAAAATGCCCATAAAATTTTTAAATTTAAAATGTATTGCACAACTGCTTTTCAAATCTGCAGAAATCTGTTTTAATTTTTCAGTGATTCAACTTCATACTTGGGTAACAAAGCGACTCAAAACAAAAATATGTATACTTTTGAAGATATTACAGAAATAAAGAGTGAGTATATGTTCAAAAGTGAGACAGGATTTAATGAAGACTTTGCAACATCGACATCGGTTCAAAATGTTCAAACCACCAAAAGCGAAACGGCTGGATTTCACAAATACGATATAAATAAATCTGATAATGAGCTTGAAACGAATCTGATAAGGCATCAGTTAATACATGAAAATTCTTCAGAAGATAGTACATACGAGTGCCATATATATAAACATAAAAATCATTTGAAAGCGAGCGAGTTATTGCACAAAGACCTCTCGGAAATCCAAATGTGGGAGTGTGATGAGGGTAGTTTTGCAGCCAAACATAATGGTTACTTAACACACAGAAATATTTCTAAAATGCAAATGTACAAATGTGAAATGTGTACTTATGAAACCAAGATTAAATGGAATCTGAAATCGCATAAATTAAAACACAAAGACCCTTCAGAAATCCAGATGTGGAAGTGCGATAAGTGTAGTTTTCAAACTAAACAAAAGGCTTCATTGAAAACACATCAGTTAGTGCACGAAAATGTTTCTAATGTCCAAATGTTCAAATGTGATATTTGTACTTACAAAACTAAATATAAAAGTGATTTAAATAAGCATCAGTTTAAACATAAAGATTCTTCAGAAATACAGACGTACAAATGTGATACTTGTACCTACAGTACTAGGTATAAGAGACTTCTAAGAGATCATCAGTTAATGCACAAAAACCCTTCAGAAATCCAAATGTACAAGTGTGACACGTGCAGTTATGAAACTAAATATAAGTATCATCTAAAAGTGCATCAGGTAATACACAAAGACCCTTCAGAAATCCAAATGTACAAATGTGATGCTTGCACCTATGAAACCAAATATAAAAAAGGTCTGAGAGCTCATCAATTAACTCATAAAGATTCTTCAGAACTCCAAATGTGGAAGTGTGATATGTGCAGTTATGAAACTAAATATAAGCGTCGCCTAAAGGTGCATCAGGTAACTCACAAAGACGCTTCGGAAATCCAAATGTGGAAGTGTGATACTTGCAGTTTTGAAACTAAATATAAAAAAGGTCTAACAGATCACATGTTAAAGCACAAAGATCCTTCGGAAATCCAAATGTACAAATGTGATCTTTGTACATATGAAACTAAATACAAGAATTCTCTAAAATATCATCAATTAATACATAAAGATCCTTCAGAAATCAAAATGTACAAGTGTGAATCGTGTACTTATGAAGCTAAATACAAGGAGAATTTAAAAAAACACCAATTAAATCATTGTACAGGACGAAAGTGGGAAAGTTCTTCAAAAATCGTAGTGTTCAAATGTAAGGAATGTGTCTTCGAGGCCAAATATAAACAGCACATGAAAGTTCATATGTTAAAACACCAAGATGCCTCGTGTGTGCAAATGTACAAGTGCAATAAATGTGTTTTTCAGACAAGGTATAAATGCAGTTTGGTTAAGCACCAGTTAACACACAAAGACTGTTAGTTTCTTCTAACCCATTTAATGGGTCAATTCCGCTGTAAGGTATTCTCAGAATAGTAAATTATGCAGTCCTCAAAATGTCTCTGTAATGATCCTATTTACAAAAATGCAAATAAACTGCTGGAACTTCACCGAACACTGAATTGACTCTCAATCTAAAAAGTTTTTTGTTTACCTGCATATACAGGCTGTTACAAATTTGCTTCTTACTACAGGGATCTTGAAAACGGTAAGAGATACAAAGTAGCTTAAATGGGGGCAAAGTTGCATAATCAGGGGACCAACATAACACCTCTAAAAAATGAAGGCTAACGTGATTAGTTTTCGAATTGCATAATAAATTTTATATGTAATGTTTCATCTCTCCAGGACCATCATCAACTTCATTTTTTTAAATAAGACCTTGAAAATTTTATTATATTTGCAAATCTTCATGACACCCAATACTGTACTGCTCCAGCCCGAACCAGATTCAGTCGTTTTGTCTTGAGAAATGCATCTTCAATGTATTTGTTCCAAATTTATCTATTTTTTTTTCTAGATTTCTATGTTTATTGAAGTATCGTATTATAGTGTCGTTAGACCCTGTGAAATCCACCTAGTTATTTAAACTATTGCCATCACACGTTACAATAAAACATTATTAGAGTTTTAATCCCATGCTCATATATCGTTATTTCTAGGGTTCTCGAGTGCTCAAAATTCAAACAAATTTCAACCTAATTTTTTTCAGGATATTCATACAAATACATTGACATGCACTTTCACACGCGGTTACAGGTATAATAAATTCCGATCATATTAAACTTATCTTCATTTTCAACATTTGACAAAACAGAAACGTTTTTGAACATTTACTGTAATTTGTTAAAGTATAATATTCATTTGGCTTTTGGTTTTTCATATGCGTTTTTCAGAATTAATTTGTCATAATGAAATTAAAATTGTAATAATGTTTTAATTTTGAAACTTATCAAATTATGTATGACCAGGTGATGTGGATTAAAACTCTAATAATGTTTTATTGTAACGTGTGATGATAATAGTTTAAATAACTAGGTAGATTTCACAGGGTCTAACGACACTTAGAGTGTACGATAATTCAATAAACATAGAAATCTAAATAAAAAAATTGAGATATTTGGAACGAACAAATTTAAGATTAATTTTTCGAGACGAAACGTCTGAATCTGGTTCGGACTGATGCAGTACAGTATTGGGAGTCATGAAGGCCTGCAAAAAATGTAATTAAATTTTCAAGGTCATATTTAAAAAACGAAGTTGATGATGGTCCTAGAGAAACAAAACGTTACATGTAAAAATTGATTATGCCGTTCAATAGAGGGCAAGTAGTTGCCTTGAGAATGTTCTTCTTTTTTCAATATCACCTCAAACAAGGCTAAAATGAAACAAAAATGCATTTTCAAAATTTCGGTTTTTTTCAAATATTTCAAAAACTAATCATGTTAGCCTTGATTTTTTAGATGCATAATGTTGATCTGCCGATTACGAAACTTTGCCCCCATTTAAGCTACTTCGTATCTCTTACCGTTTCCGAGATCCCTGTAGTGAGAAGCGAATTTGTAGCAGCCTGTACTGTTTTGTATATAAAATTAGTTAATGTACATCAATAAAAGATAGTTTTTTTTTTTATATTTATTAATCATAAATATATAAACTTATTGGTAAATGCACTGCCTATTTATTTCTATAGTAGTGGTAAGTAAGCAGTCTGAACAAAAATTTTACAAAATTATTAGAAATAGACTTATAACTAGGTGCAAGATAGCACTGCGATAGATACATTTCTGTTGTTCTTTAAACTTCCGTTAGTTACAAGTAAATATAACAAAATTTATTTACATATTTGATGAGTGAATTAATCATTTCCTATAGGAAACCTTATCAGAATGTGTGCTAGAGACTATCTCATACATTTAAAATAGCTAACATCTTTTGGAACAACTTTAAATAATTTTAATACTAGTCATTTAATGGTGAGTTTTGATGTGGTTAGCCTATTCACTAATGTATCAGTAGCTAAGACATCAATTATTATCAAAAAATAAATTAGAAAATGATAACAATTTGGCAATTATTTTCTTATGGTGAAAGATGCGTCAAATTATTCTGTGAACTTGAATCTTTGCTGACTGCAAATTCTAAAAGATGAAGTAAGTATGTAATAATAGAATAAACATCATATGATATCCCTAGAAACAGACAGAAATAAAGAAATTTAAACTGTAAAAGCTATTAAAACAAAAAGTAAAAAATTTCAGAAGGCGAAAACAGTGAATTTTCGGAACGTTAATGGCCTTTTCAAAGTATATTATAATTATATATAAGTATATTTATATTAAGTGATGTGTTTTTGTATTTTGCATTTGTCAGCTTTTTCATTGTGAAATTTTTCGGTTGGGCAAAACTATTTTCATAAAAATAACCTGACCTATTTGGTGTAAGAGTTTATTATATTAATTTAAAAATTTTTCAGAAGTAGCAAATACCATAAAAAACTGTAATTTTAATATAAACAATTTTTAAATCCTATTTCACGTGTCATCTCTTTATTCTTTGTGCTTAATGATATTTTAATTATAAACGTGAAATATTTTGACTTGATTTGAGGTAGAGGCGACTTGAGCCCGTCAACCCCCCGCAGTCGACACCTATGGTGGATTAATTTTTGATAACGTGATGCCTCAAGTGAAATTAGTAACGAGAAAAAATGTATGCCTGGCTAAGTATACAATCGAGAGAGGTCATATTTATAGAAGAAGAAGAAGATTTTTTATTGTAGGATTTGTAGGTTATGTAATGATTGATTTTGAATTCCTCCTTACCACCTTGTTGGAAAACAAATAAGATAAAAAATGCATCCAAGCTACTTTAAAGAAATATTTTGTAGGCTGTGTCTTAACATATTAAGCGATAGAAAATGTGACATAATAGGAAAAGCCATAAGGAAACTTCTGGAAGTAGTTTTGCCAAACCTAGTAATATAAAAATACTAATATTTATAAAACCAATTTTTATGTCTTTAATTGCAAATATATTTCAGAATTTGGAAGAAGGAGATGAACACGTAATTTGTAAAGCATGCTCTGTAAAATTGTTCGCTGCCTTTAATTTTAAATCGACGTGTATAAATACCGAAGATATTATTTTTCGTTGTCTTAATTCCAATAAAGTGTCAGCGGTCGACTTAAAAGAAATTTATCTAAAGGAGAAGGGAAATGTTCACTTAACCGATATACCAGAAAATCTGAGAATTTGTCGATTGTGTATTCAGTTGGTGACGGATGGATTTGTGTCACTAAATGAAATAGACATTGGCATAATCAATACATATATACCCGAAGTTGTAAGTATATTTCAAAATACTACTTAGGAATTTTTCTCTTTGTCGGAATAGAGCTGCTTCCATAATTGTACAGGGTTCTTCACTAGTGACATATTAAATGTTTCAGAGAAACCAAAGACAATACGACCCTGAAATTTTTTTTACGTGGGTTATCAGATATGTTCTCTTCAATAAAAATAATGTTATCAACGTAGCACTTCCGGTTATACCGGAAGTAGCTGTCAACTTCGTTATTTTAAATAGAGCTCCCTATATATTATTGCATTATCAACAAGATAAATTAAAAATAAGTCAAAAATGTTAAAGCTTCCCTGTACCTAAATCTAATCGTTTTCGGGATAATAATCGACATTTTATAAAAAATTTTGACAGATGTAAACGTTTCGAAAATTCCTTATATCTTTCTTTGGTCTGGAAGCTTTCAGTTGCTTTTTCAAATACACAAAGAACAGCACTACCTTCTGCTATCCCATTTTTTATGTTACGTTTTGAAAACGTAAAACCGACAAAACTTTTTAAATTCAAATAGAACACAGTATTTTTTGCATCGTATTATAGAAAACCAAATTCTCTTTTCAGCGATATTGGCATTGTAGGGGTTACAGTTTCCATTTTCTCAGATATTTGCGATTTACTTACATTCTCGAGAATATTACGTTTAAAATACCATCAAATTAGCCTTGAAAGGCAAATATTGGTACCGTCATTCAGTATTCTATAAAAAATATAACCCCTATATCGCTGAAAAGAGAATTTGATTTTCTGTAATATTGTGCAAAAAAATAGAAGGTATTCCATTTGAATTTAAAAAGTTTTGTTGGTTTAAAGTTTTCAAAATGTAACGAAAAAAATGGGACACTTAATATAATTTTCTTCGGGTAATTTTGATAGCAGAAGGTAGTGCATCTTATATCCATTGTGAATACCGAAAAGCAAGTGAAAGCTTCCAGAACGAAGAAAGATATAAGGAATTTTCGAAACGGTTGCATCTGTCAAAATTTGTATAAAATAACGATTATCTCGAAAATACTTAGATTCAAGTACAGGAAAGCTTTGACATGTTTAACTTATTTTTAGTTTATTGTCGATAATGTAGTAATATATAGGGTGTTCCATTTAAATTAACGAAGATGACAGTTAGTTCCAGTATAACTGGAAGTGCTACATTGATGGCATTATTTTCATTGAAGAGAAAATTTCATATTGCCTTTGGTTCCTCTTAAACATTTAATAGGCTACTTACCGTGAAGAACCCTATATATAAAATGTTATATAGGGAAGCATAAAATATTTAAGAATATACATTTTCTCAAAAAAGTATCTGGAATTTGTCAAAAAACAATAAATTCACGTAATCATCAAAATTTATTTTGTCGCCTTTAAGATAGGCTTTTGAAGCAATACACTTCTGCCAATGAACAACCCAGTCATCAAAACATTGTTTAAATGCATATTCCGGTATGGACTTCTACTCCTTCAGCTATTTTTGTTTTATGGCCTTTATGAACACGAATCATTTTCCACGAAGTAGGGAATCCAGAAACATATATTGGATGTTCATTCTGCAGATCAGCAGATGGTGACACGGACATCGCTAATTTGAACTGTTTTGGAGATTGAAAATCGACAAAGAATTTCAAGGGTACATCGAAGATTCTCTTCAACAAAAAAACAAGATCGGGAAGAAAATTTTGCACGACAACAATGCTGACACCTCTACTACTTGTGTTAGGGTTACTACTGATGCTACTTTTACAGTTACAGTAGCAAATATTTATGGAATCGTGTCTCACAAAGAAAATGAGCCCCTCACGTTAGTTTTGATAGCGGAATCCAATTTCGTAATACAACTTTACATTTTAATATAAATACCACTAATGCAAACAATTAAAGGGTCAAAAGAATTTCCGAAATTTTTCTGTGATATTTAACAATGTATTTAGCTGAAAAATTGTCGTATCGGGAATTAAAAAAAAGCATTTTGAAGAAAAAATTTTTTTTTTCATCTTTTACACGAATTTTAAAAAACAGGGAAAAAGAAGGGTATTAATTTATGTTTTTTTAGGCTTTCTCACATTTTTACCGCAAATAACGTTAAAATTGATGAAAAAAAAAAATTCTAAAAAATTTGAAATTTTTCAAAGGTTTGTCTTGTTTTTTGGAAAACCTTCCAGACATTGAAGAAAAAAAAATCCAATTGTTTTCAACACGATTCGACTTTTTTGTCCTATGCTTCTGTTCATCAACTTTTAATTATATTAAAATTAAAGTTGATGATCCAAACCAGATTTCGACCCCGATTCATACTGTTTTTTGAGACAAATTTCTAATTAATTTTTGTGCAGTCTGTATACTAATCACTTAAAAAACAGTTCTTTTCAAAACTACCCTTTTTCTTCTGATTTTTTTTCCATTTTAATCATGATTATGAAGTGTTTAAGCTCAAAAAAGTAACCTTTAATTTTTTTCAAAAGTTTGACTGCATGAAATAAAGAAACGGTTCGCTATATCGAGATGAAACTTCATAGGGTTCTTCTGGGTATATGGAACTGTAAAACTCATGCTTAACATTAGTCATTTCGTGAATATTTCTAATTTAGCCATCAATTTTCTAAAAAACCATAAATTACCCTTTTTTCCTGTTTTTAAAAATTCGTGATGTAATGAACCGGTATTAATTTCCAGTTTTATGCAAGGCCGTGGGCCAGTTATTTATTTAATTAGTTTAATTAGGTGAGAGCAATTAACCGCGAGTCGAGCCGAAACCGTCCGCTGCCCCACTGTCGAGGGCCGCGCGCATAGTCCCACCACGACTCCTGCCTAGTCAAGGGGGGATTGAGACAATAAAACCAACGATTCCAGACTAAAATCCTCAGTTCGCTGCCAGAACTCGAAGAACTCCAACGCCAACCTGAGGACCACCCCGAGGACCTGAACACCGACCAGAGACCGCCACCCGATCCAAGGAGTTCGCTGCCAGAACTCGAAGAGCTCCAGTTCCAACACCAGCCCGAGGACCACCCCGAAGACCTGAAGACCGACCAGAGACCGCCACCCGACCCAAGGAGTTAGCCGCCAGAAGCAACCGTCCGGAATAAGTAAGCAAATTGTATTTTCCTATTCTCACTTGTCCTGCTATGGTACAAGTCTGGCCGTTTTGAACTCTGGCAAGACAGTACGACCACGGCGTTGTCGGCGAAGGTTTGGCTGGGTCACCCACCGCCCTCGTTCGACGAACGTTGTTAGTCACATCGACCGAACTGCTGGTTTGGCTGGGCCACCCACCGCCAGTGGAAGACGTTGAGTGCAGGTCCGTACGGCAGCAGCGTTATCGGCGACGGTTTGGCTGGGTCACCCACCGCCCTCGTTCGACAAACGTTGTGAGCCCCTTTACTGACACTGCTGGTTTGGCTGGGCCACCCACCGCCAGTAGAAGACGTGAAGGTGTCGAAGTGTACAGCAGCAGCGTTGTCGGCGAAGGTTTGGCTGGGCCACCCACCGCCCAAGCTAGATAAACGCTGTAGGGCACAATAACCGAAACTGCTGGTTTGGCTGGGCCACCCACCGCCAGTAGAAGACGTTGTGTGTCGGCTGTGCAACGACGGATAGACCCCCGAAGTTTGGCTGGGCCACCCACCGCTTCCGGGAGAAGTCTGTCGGCCGCCCCGCATTTGAACTCGCACCTCGTCCAGACTTTGCCTCCTGTTTACCAACAACATCATTTTCCTGATTACCGTTTGCTTATTTGTGCCTGATCTAAACCGCTTTGCTTGGCTTTTTCTCCTGGCTGGTCGCATTTCCGCTTAATTTCCGTCGCTTTGCTAGAAACTGCCGCCGATATTTATTTGTAGAATTAGAGTCACCCGTAATTATTTTTCTGTTTCAGAACCATTGGGAACAATTTATTTATTGCTCTAATTTATTAATCTTATTTTTCCCTTTCTAGCACCGACCGAAATTTAAAACCGAATATTATTCTGGCGTACCGTTTCGTAAAGTCTTAGATTGTTTATTAAATAAACCAAACGCCAAAGACTCCGTTTTCTACCGTACCGATTTTGTGTCCTGATCTTTTGACTAATTTGTATTTATTTACAGCTCCGAAAAACCGTATCGGCATTTTAAATCCGTCGTACAAATAATAATTGCTCTAACCAATTTTGTTATTCTTACACCGCTTGTAAAGTATTTTTACATTCCTGAATTTTAGTTAGTTATTTATTAATTGTAATTAGAATCTATTTTACTTTTGTTTGTTTGTTTCAATAGGCCTTGTTAATATAAAATAAACCTAGTAAATATAATTCCCGTTTGTATTCATTCTTAACGCCGACAAAGTTGATAAAATTCCGATCAGTAAAAAAGAGGTCCGCTTATCTTTTTGTGACCTACACTGATAAGACCGTTTATTTTGAAAGGAAAATAACACTACACTCAGAGAACTACTTTGCTTGAAATTAAGAGAAATATAACAGACCCCTGGAATTAAACTTTCTTCACTGCAGCTATCCCGAGTACTTACTCTAAACCGAGGGTAGGTTTCACGTGGAGTTTCCCCCACGTAACAGATTGGGAAACTGGCGCCCGAGACAAAAACCGAACAAAAAGATTCAATCCGGAGTACGTTCCTGTGACGTCACTCACCACCGCCGGCTGCCAACCACCGCTGCCGATAAACTAGTAGTCAAGGGTCGTCATAAAATTAGACGTCCAAATAGGGACGTCAGTGACGTCAATAAATCTAGTAAATTAGAATTCGCAATTGTGAATTAAGATTCCGTTTAGAGTTGGTAGTATACCGGGGGCAGCCACAAGTAACGTCTGAACCGAACCGTCACCACCGCAACATCAAAACCAAGTAAAGTATATAAAGTGTGTTACAAGAATTTGGCAACCGAGTAAAGTACGTTACAGTATACAAGAATGTTATAGAAAATTTATTCCAGTTTTCAAAACTGCCCTTCAATTCTCTGTACGACCATTTGTCGCTGAGATATCGATGATTGAAGACAAACGGATCCTTTTCCATTAAAAGTCTGATATTTCTATGAAAAATAGTCATATCGAAATTTTAAAAAAAGGAAATTGAAGGTAAATAAACAAGCTATCTGGTCCATCCAACGGCTTGGCTGAAAAAGAATCTTCCAAGTCCGTGGACTCAGAAAAAAAAAAACTATTTCCTAAAAAATTTTGACCAAAAGATCTAATTAGAATCTTGGAGCTTCAAAATGCTTTTTTTTAATTCCCGATACGACCATTTTTCACTTAAATACAGTCTGTCAAAAATGACGGAAAAATTTTGGAAATTCTTTTGACTCTTTTTTGCGTTAGTTAATTGTTTAATATTGTTTTCTTTAGTTAAATTATAATTAAATTTGATTTTCAGAAAAATTACTGTAACTTTCGTATTTCCCATTTTTTTAAAGAATTAATAACCGAGATAACAAATTCTTTTAGTTGTTACAATTTTTGATACTCTTTCTGTATATTTAATAATCTTAATTTCCCTAGATGCCTGTTATTTTTTTATTGTAGAATATCAGTGCGACCAAGGACCCTGTTATATGCAGGCCGTGTTTTGACTCGCTTCGCACTCATAGTGATTTTGTAAACAATTGCCTTGATGCACAGGAGAAATATAAAAGTGCGGATAAGCAGTTTGATATTAAATTTGAAAAGATTGATATAAAACTGGAAAAAGATTGTCAAGATGCGGAGGAGAAACATGAAAATATCGACATTCAGTCTTATATTAAGTCTGAGGAGATTGAAATAAAGATAGAGGAAGACGATCAGAATGGGTAAGGAAATAAGTTTAATTTTTTTTTAATTTATTTTTCCATGCGATTAATTTAATTTTGAGCAATTCGGATTTTTTTCAGATATTCCCTTTCGAACGACTCAGACCATGAGACAGTTGAACACGAAAAGAGATATACTTCTGAAGATACAGGAGAAGTAAATATTGAACGTACGCTTAAATGTGACTCGGGATTTATTGAATATCGCACAACATCAATGTTAGTTCAGAAGGTCCAGACGCCCAAAAGGGAAAACCTTAGATTTAAGAAACGAGAACCTTTAGAGGCACGATTATGCCGCTGTAATAAATGTAGTTATGAAACTAAGCTAGAAGTGAATCTCAGAAGGCATCAGTTAGCCCACAAAACTATACGTGTTGCAAACAGACGTAAGTTAAGGCATAAAAATATTCCGAAATTCCAAATGTACACGTGTGATACTTGTACCTACGAAACTAAATATAACGGACATCTAAGAAGGCATCAGTTGATGCACAAAGACCCTTTGAAATTCCACATGTACAAGTGCGATACTTGTACCTATGACACTAAATATAAAAGCGATTTAAATAAGCATCAATTTCAGAATCATAAAGATTCTTTAGAAACACAAACGTACAAGTGTGATACTTGCACCTACAAAACTAGGTTTAAGAGACTTCTGAGCGATCATCAGTTAATGCACAGAGACCCTTTGACGATCCAGATGTACAAGTGTGACACCTGCAGCTTTGAAACTAAACATATGGGACATTTAAGAAGGCATCGGTTAAGGCACAGGGATCCTCCGAAATCCAAACGTCCAAAGGTTGTTAAGAAACCAAATACAAGCGACGCGTAAAGTCCGAAACTGCCGACGAATGATCCTAGTTGTATTGTTGGTGTAATTTAATGCTAGCCGAGACATGTAACCCGTAATTATTGTTTCTGGCAATATCATCACTTAATACTGTTTTTTTAAGAACTATTTACAGTATTATCGTTTTTCGGGTGATTAGAAATCCTTGACTTGCGTTTGCCGTTCTCGGGCAAAGATCTGTGGGGGCGGACACGCTATTGGAACTCCTGGTGTTAATTTCGGTTCTTATTAGGTTTAAGGCTGCTCTAATTTTATCGCATTTAAAAAAAAACGGGTACTTTGTACAATATTAATTTATTTTTTATAAAACTAGTTCTGCAATAAAATAAATAAATTATCAACACACATAAACAAGTAAAATGTACCATTTTAAACTAATTCAATAAAAAAATAGCAGTTTTAGTTGGAAATATTTGCTAATGATAATTGTTCCTCCAAGTATTCCACTCTTTCTTTCAACTGCAGGTTCTCGGACGTCAACTTTTTGTTTTTATCTTGCTCTTCCTGTATCTCTGACTGTAACTCGGAATATGCCTCCTTGGCTTCTATTAGTGTTACTTTTAAATTGCTCTGGTCTTCCGTTAAATTCTTAATATTCTCTCTCAATTTCGGCACGACTTGGACCTCTTTTTCTAACCTTTCCATTTCAAATCTCACGTCGCGGAGCTCGCCCCGTAGGTTATTTATTTCACTATTTTGTTCCGATATAATTTTTTCGAGGTCCTCTTTCTCTTTCTTGAAAAGTTTCGATGGTGAATCCTCATCTTCGCTGGAACTGTCCACACTTATAACGTCCTCCTGGTCTAGGATATTGGAGTAATAGTTGACGAGTTTATTCGCTTCCTCCAGTTCTTTTTTCACTTCATTAATGGCCCTATCTTTGTCCTGAGTTAATCTGTCGATGAATTCTTTGTAAGAAGATATTATGTAGTCTCTTTCCATTTTTTGTTCGATTTTGAATTCCCTTCGCATGTTTTCGATTTCCGTGTACAAATCCGATATAATCTCTTTCAGTCTGTTCATTTCGATGTCCTTTTCGTCCTCCTCCTGGACTTCCTCTATGGCACCACCTTCCATGTATAGAGAAAATCGATTCTTCTTCTTTGGCTTTGTCAATTTGGGTTGATCTACCGATATTTCCTTCGCTATAGCTGAGAAATTCAATACGTGCTGTGATTCGTCGAACATGTCACGTGACGGGTTGATATTCACGATCATCATGATATTCTCCAGACCCATCAACGCTTTTTGAAATAATTGTGTGAGCTTCGATTCACGAAATGGTATTAATCGGTTGTCTTTTAGCTGTTGGGCAGATCTGATGTTGCTGATACATCGTCCTGTAGAAAAAAAACAAGATTAAAGTAGATGTACTGGTAATATCGGGTTAAATAGAGAAGGGCTTTATTTTTATTACCGTCTCCTACAAACTGCAAATTTATTAGTATTCCTACTTGTATATAATAAATATACATCTGTAAATCAATAAGTAAAAATTAAATATGCTGGTACATTTATTTTTTCAGCAAAATTTTTTGACAAAGTCCAAATTTTATGGCAGTTATGCACTTGATATTACATATTAGAAAAAAGTAAACAAAATCAGAACTCATTTTAGAATCAATCCTCAAAGGTCGCACTAGTGCGAATTCGCGTCACCGTTTCTTTTGAACAGCTGGCATTTCTCAGGTAGCATCTGCCGAGGGTTTCCCCCAGCATGATAATTCCTTCTACAGCCCAAACAGTCGAGCCGTACCACAGCTGGCCTCGGTCTGTTATTGTCGGCCAAACTAGAGTCTGAAAGGTGCGATCACTGCGAATTCACCTCATTTTACGTTTCGAATAGACTAGAATATTGTTCATTTAGCTATTGTTAATAATGTGAAACATTTTTTTTTTTTCATTAATTTAATTGTAACATGAATTTGTCAATATTTACGGATAATATTTTTATACAAAAGAGTGAAAAATAAACATGAATTTACAGAAAAAGAGCCAAAAATCACAACTTCAAAAAATGCTACCGGAAAAAATTTATAATATTTTATCAATATGGGGTATTTTTTTCTTAAAAATATACACTTTGAACTTCAAAATCCTTTTATTACTTTTTCTGTAGCCATTATTTATAAAAAGAAATACGAATTTAAAAAAGTTATTTTTCGAAAAAGATTTTTTTTTCAATCGCATTTTTTATTAACAAATTAATTTTTATTTCAAAAGTAATTACATCATTCGTTTTCTTGGAACCCCAGTTTTGATATAAATGCGTTGTTTTCCTTAACAAATAAAGAAGACCTAAAGGTTCAAAATTGACAAAATCCCAATTCGCATTAGGTGACCTTTAATTACGTTAAAAAAGCTCTACTAAATCGTAAAATGGTACAAGTAAAACTGGGCGTAAATTTTGCTGAATTAATTCACTTCGAATATTTTCCCAGAGAAAAGAATTAGATTCCACATGTCATAAAACCCCTGTATACCAACTTTAGTGATTCTCGTACAACAGGGTTCTGAGATATAAAAAAAGATTATTTTTTGGGGCAGATTTCAGGGGGCTGTAACTCCGAAAGAGGGGGCCAGTTGGCAAAAAGAAAAAATACGGGTCTCCTAAATTTGTCTTAAGAATCTATGACCAAATTTTGTTGCATGAATTTCGGGACACCCCGTATGTACAGGTATTTGTTTAAATATAAAATATTTTACAATTAACATTTTTAGTAATTTCCTATTTGCACCTCCAATTTCTATAAAAATCCCATATTCCTGGCTGAGAAATAGTCAAATTTCTGGCGTTTTTAGGTACTGAAGTCTTGAAAAGTAAAACGTGTAGAACAAAAGTAAGCACAAAAATAAAATCCTTGATGTTCTGTTTATTCATTGTTCAAATTTACTCAAATAAAAAAATAACTTAAAAAAAGCGTTTGTAAAACATGCGTTTGCTGTTATCCTAACCCCACATTTTAAGAATTATTTTCGCGTACTTATAAATAAAAGTAAACAAATTTTATATGTAGGACTAAGTAAGTAAATATTATAAGAATATTTACATATGAAGTTATATATAAAAAAGTTAGTATTTTCGTAGATTTCGGTATCTAAAACCTTGTTGGTATGACATAACATTCCTATTATTTGATAAGCTTTACATTATTCAGTTATTAAATGTTTGAAATTATTTGTATTTGTAAAAAAACACTATTTAAAGAATATGTCGCCTTTAATTATTCCTTAATTGTAATTAAATAAAATTTCCCTTATAAATATTTGTTAAATGAACAGAAATAGAAGTCAATTCAGTTTGCATCCTCAACTTTTGCCCACACTAATTTATATTGGCACAATACAGTTCAGGCTAGTCCAGTAGTTTATGGGTCTATGATTTGGACACACTTCAAAGAGTGACCCAAAAAAACCCAATTTTTCGCCCGTTTCCTGGACCTCAAGAATTCAATTCAAAAGTGGTCTAAATGATAGTTTAAAGCGATAGGGTGACCTCTTGTGTTATCTTAAGATTCTCAACAAATACAATCGGTAACATTTATAATGTAAAATGTTCCGTTCTTTTCGAATCTTCATTATATTTTTCCAAAAATATAGTACAAAAAAGTTATAAATGATTTTTGTAAACAATAATTTGCATTTTTGCTAAATATCTTTGATTTAACGATATTTTTATACTGAAAACAGCAAATCTTGATGGATTTATATATCCACTTAAAAGATATAGCAAACACTTAAAGAAGTCACTCGGTTTGGCAAGCAATCAGTTTTTTCAGCGTAAACCCTCACAACATGATGTTTTCTTAAAGAATATCTAATCTTGCATGCATGCAATAGAATCAATTTTAAAAAATCGTTAATATACATTTTGATTACTCAATTATTTTTTTCTTTCGTTATTAATCTTACATCCAAATTATCCTAGTTCAAAGTCCTTCGGATACAAGGTTTAGAGTATCTATTGAGATTTTGTAAGTCTCCAGAATAAAAATAGCAATTAATTGAATATTTTCAGCAAAAATCCTGATTTTTTTTGTAAAATCGGCAGTACCTCATTAAAACAAAGTGTTTGGTAAAATCTAATGGTAGATTCATAAAGAATGAAAGATTTTACATAGGAAATGGTACACTTTGCATATTTGAGAATCTTGAACACAATGAACAAGTGCGCCGAGAATGTTGGATTCATCTTGGCGTGATAAAGCCAATTAAGGGCGCCATATTCTTTAAATGGTGTTTTCCACAAAGACAAGTAATTTCAAACATTTAATAACTGAATAATTTAAAGCTTATCAAATAATAGGAATGTTATGTCATGCATCTGAGTATTTTCAAAGACGCTGCAGTAAAACGAATAAACAAGTGCAAAAAACGATCAAACCATCAAGGTTTTAGGTACTGAAATCTACGAAAATACTAACTTTTTTGGGTCACTGCGGATATAGTGTGATGCTGATTCTGAAAAAAATGGAAAGAACTAGACTAATTATTGTTATTTTGAAAATAAGGTTTTTAAAATAAAAAACAACATGGCTGATTTGTAATTTCATAAAAAACAATATTCTTATTTAACCCTTTTATAACATCCATTTTATATTTTAATTTTTTTCTCCCCTTTTTTCTAATGAGGCAAAAATTCAATGTGGCGTCCATAAAATAAACAAAAGTTAACGACTGCTGAGCGCCACATTTTTAGATATACGTTAATATTGACAACAAAAATTGATTCTTCACATCATTCCATATCAGACTACACATTTGTATCCTAAAATTTTGAAAAACAAGTGAAACACGATTAAAAAAAAATAGCATAAAAATCGGTTTCCTTCGAATATCTCCGGAACTATTCGGAATTTTCTAAATTGCACGTTCTTGCTCATTTAACCATTTATGTAAGTATCTCTTAAAATAAAAAGAATACCTGTATTGGACAATTAAAAAGTTGTATGCCTGTATATAATACAAAATATGTACTTGTCTCATTTAACATGACTAAAAACATATACCTTAAATTTAATTTCATCGGCATTATACAGTCTGTCCCATTTTTCAGGTTAACACCTCTGGAAATGTGGACTTTCCGCAAGCCAATTTTTTTACAGATAGTACCCTGAAAGTAAGTTATATTCTACTAATCATTTTATTGATGTAACAAAAGCCTGGCCTACTATGATTTTTTAAAAGGGTTGTTTTTCCAGAAAGTAGTATAAGGCATTTTTTTATCAAAAAGATAATATTACCAGGCTATTCAACACCCATCAAAATACCCATATAGCAAATTTGAACAACAAATGTCTATGGAGTGTTTTTTTATGTATTACCAAACATTATACAACTAAAAATTATAATAAGCAGGTCTAAGATTGCCATGAAAGTGAAAACAAGTACCAATCTGTATTTTTTCTTTATCCGATTGGTATTTGTTTTCACTTTCAGGGCAATCTTTGACCTGCTTATTATAATTTTTAGTTGTCTGTTTTTTCGAAGTTTGGCATCACAAAAAAACTGTCAACAGACATTTGTCGTTCCAATTTGATATATGAGTATTTTAATGGGTGTTGAATAACCTGGTAATATTATCTTTTTAATAAAAAAATGCCTAATACTACTTTCTAGAAAGACGACGCTTTTAAAAAATCGTAGTAGGCTTTTGTCACATCAATAAAACGTTTAGTAGAATATAACCTCCAACAGGGTTCTATTTGTAAAAAAATTGGCTTGCGGAAAGTCCACAGCATTCTCACATTTCCAGAGGTGTTAACCTGAAAAACGGGACACACTGGTTGTACCAGAATCACAACTGATTAATGACAACTATCAAAAAATAAATTTGTTAATTGCCAACGCCAGCTACCTACGATTAACACGTAGAATTTCATACGAGTCACGATATGCATTCGATCACATTTTGCCATTTTTCTCGAAAACATTGCGTTTTACGAAAAAAAATATCAAGATAAAAAAAAGTTTCTAAATTCAATAGATTTCTAGCGGACTTATAATTTTTAAGAAATTCAAATATTCCACCAAATTTTTTTGGATCCAAAGACAATACCATGAAAGTGTCTTAAGGGGGTTCCCCGCCGAAAAGCATAGCACTATCAGATTCCACATATCATAATACCCCTGTGCACCAAATTTAGTGATTCGCGTACAACACGGTTCCGAGATATAAACAAAAGACTATTCTTAAGGGTGGATGTCAGGGATTGCAACTCTGAAAGAGGGGGCCACTTGGCAAAAATAAAAAATACGGGTCCCCTAAATTTGTCTTAAGAATCTGCGACCAAATTTTGTTGCATTAATTTCGGGACACCCGGTATAGGAAAAACATCTAGGAAAAATTGAAGATCTATGAGTGAGTGGTGATATAAGACCCTATAACGTAAATTAAGTGTATGGACATCTGTGCGATAAGTTATTTTATTTATCAAATAGGAGGCCACTTGTAAGATAATAAAGCGTGAAATAATGCAACAGAGTTAGTACAGTCAGTCATTGAAGCTTTTCACCTCCGAATTCTTTGAAACTGAACCGATCAACTTGAAGTTTGGCAGATAGTTAGAGAAAAGGCCAATGAACATTAGTGACATGGCGCCGATTGACGCTTCTACCCTGTTGGGGGTTGACACCCTTTCTCGGGGGTGGAAAATTTTTTCAAAAATAACGCTGGAAATCGATAATCAAATTTTGAGCAAAAAAAGTTTTCGAAGAATTTTTTCGAAAAATCAATAGTTCTTTAGTTATTCACGATTGAAAACTTGGAATTTTGAGTGAAAAAAAAACACTTTTTCAAAGTATTTTTCGCGAATAACTCAAAAACTACGCATTTTATTAAAAAAAGTGTAATGAACAATAATGTAGCTTATAAATAAACAAAGAAAATCGTTTTTTAAAAAGTGTTGTACGTCTTATACAAAGTGAAATATGGTTAGTGGAAGGGGACTTGTTTTGGGGGAATACTCGAATCGATGTATTCAACGTCAAATAACGGAAAAAGGATTAATTTTACGTGTATAACGCTCCGGGAGTTTTTTGTAGTACTCAAAAAGGCCTTCAAAATGAGCACTTATAAAAGTTAATTAGAGCAACATTAAAGGAGTTATCGTCAAAAACAGATGGGTTGTTCATATTTTTTAAGGAAAAATGAGTAGTGAACGCTGTACCATTTCCATCAGAATTAAAATTAATCGTAGACGACCCTTTACAATTAGTTTTGCTTTAGTGTTTTTCATACGGTCCTGAAGTTAGACCGGTTTATAATGCGTATTTTTTGAATAATGTACGGTAAAAGTTGAAAACGTACTTTTTCATTACTAAAAAAAAATTGTCTTATTTATATAATAACTCTGAAACTACGAAAGATACGTAAAAAATGATAGACAACAAAAATGTAGCTATTTTTCAACAAATATTTTGCTTTTTTTATTCCTACATCATAAAAAATAAAGGAGATATTGCCGCTTGAAGTATCCATTTTAATGGAAAAACGACCTGTCTCGAGCCCTTCGATACTATCCCTTTAAAAAACAAAGGAGTTAAAAGGTTTTATATTTTTTGTAGGATACTATAGCTTCAAAATTAATCGAGTTATAGTAAAAAAATCAATGACATTTTTTCGGACCAAAATAGGCTTTCTCATTTTTGGAGCAAAATGTTAGGATTCAATAAAAATATTTTACATTAGTATTGGTAAAAGGGTAGTTTATAAGAGTTGAAAATGGCAAAAGTAAAATATTCTTTCATAAACAATATAAGGGCATTTTTATTTTAAATTATTGCACAATTATAGCATTCCAAGATTTAAAACGTAATTTTTTATCATTTTTTTAGCACAGGGATGTTTTTTAGGGGTTGAAAAGGAAAAATTCTTTTTAATTGCACGATTTAATCATTCCAAATCTTTAAAAAGTAATTTTTTATCATTATTTTTTCCATAGGGGTAGTTTTTAAGGGTTAAATAAAGGATCGAAAAAATCAAATATACTATAAAACATGTTCGAAATCATGGAACATTATTTAATCTTTGTGCTTGAACAAGATTTTTATCAATGAAATGCTTAAAACTTAATTTTTTCAATGATTTTTCACTTAGGGGTAGTTTTTAACCCTAAAAAACAAAAAGCGTCAATCGGTCTTATGTCACTTTTGAACTTGAGCCTAAGATTAGCCTTATTCTAAATTGTCGTGCAAATCCATGCAGTTTCAAAGAATTCGGAAGTTACAGCAGATTTTCAGCTTCAATGAATGTAGATTCCTTCTTTTCTGCATAGTTATCGTTTAGCGTCAATTAATTTATAAGAAGTAGACTTAAATTTCCTAATGCAATAAACAAACAAAAATAAGGGGGATCATATTTATGCGTAATTTTCGGTGAATTTATACAGTTTACAAGCGGATGAAACGTTCAGAAAAAGGAAAAAAAAGGGATATTTTTACTTCTTACATCTTTCATTACAATTCCTGAACTTTACAGGCCTGTGGAATATACAGAAATTCGCGGAGGGTATTATAAACACAATCACACCTAGCAGAATGCTTTTATGAAACTATTAACACATGAATTAATCATAATTATTGAGTATATCTACCCTTTCTCTCTCTGTATTAAAATTAATACAATTTTTTTAGATTATAGCAAGAATTCACTTTATTCATTCTGGACGTATCGTCAAAATAAATAGAACTGATTTCATAACAAACCAACTTCACGAAAACTGACTTGAGTCCAGCGTAACTAAATCAAAATAGTAGACTCGCTAAAGACGAAAATTTTAATACGTTTAAAATTAACAGGAAAGTCAGAATTGCTCTCCCATAAAACCATTTAAAACAAACATACAAGTATATCTTACCTAAAACTAGCAGAGAGGTATTTATGTTATTGGATTCCTTCAGTCTATCGCCGACGTTCATAGTCTTTTTCACACGCTCCGATCCGGCCAGGTCGCAAAAATTAAAGGTGCTGATATACATTCCTTTGTCCGTCTCGGAGACCTGGATTAATTTGATTGTAAATATGCAGTGCGACCTACTGGAATGGGAATTCACCGAAGTGGCGGCATATTTGAGGTTATGAAGACCGAACTGGAGAATCTGGTACGCCTCGATCCCGGACGTTACGTGGACGCTGGTAAGGTCTTTTATGAAGCAGCCATCTTTCGAGTTGCCGAGACGTAGCCTAGGACGTTGTTTCCCTCTCGGTGGAGGCGTTTTTAGTAGGTCGTAGATGTTCTCGTTGTATATTTCCGCGAAGCTCACCCATATGCTGACGGATACGTCGGCGAGATCGTCGATTTCCGCCACGACTTCCGAACTGAGCCTTTGTTGCATCTGCCTAAAAAAACATTAAAATTGGAGAGATGCCAATGATAACTTATTCATTTATTTTCAACAGATAAAATAATTTTTGAAAATGTAGGTATATATTTTTTTTAACTGTTGACATTGCAGGACCAAATACCGTGCGATTTCCAAAAGAAAACCAGCCGATAGGATGCTACTTCTAGTTTTATTTAAATCAAACACAATAATGTTCTATAGATATCGATTCATTTATGAACGTCAATTTTCAATCCCATCCCCAAGCTGATATGTAAAAAATATCCTACAGGTTGGTTTTCTTTTAACAATCAGACTATTCTTTATGGGATACTATAAAAAATATAAACTAAAAATGATATTTAAATATTATTAACAAAAACAAATACATAGTGAAATTATTAAACAGGGGTCAAAAGTAATACAGAATTCCCGGACATTTCCAGGTTTTCCTGACTTACAAAAAAAATCTAGGTCACTTGTAGTTCATTTTTACATACTAATTGTTGTTTACGCGTTAAACTTTCTAGACTGGACTCCATAATATTTTTATACCCAAAGAACCTCTTATAAAGGTTCCAAAACCACAAATAGTTATCTCTTTCAAGATCGCAGGGCCTACTTTCACAAAATTTCCAGCAGCCAACGTCAAATTCTCTGACATTCATGAATACTTTTAAAATTCCCTGACAATTTCTGTTGTGGTGTATACGTTGTCCACCAAAATAATTATCACACCAGTTAGAACTCTAATTCTTGATTAAATAACTGATTGACATACAAAAATTTAAATAATAAAGGTGCTGGGTTACAACTAGGGTTTCTGATTTCTCGGCCTACTTTTTTCTCGGGTCTCGAGAATTCTCGACTAGGAATTCCCGGGAATTCTTGAATTCTCGAGAAATTTCTAAAACTTAAAAAAGTCATAATTTTGATATTGCAATGCGAAATATAAACATGCTATTATACTTAACAATCATAATTAACATTTATTATTTATTCAGTATTTTTATTAANTGGCCGCAATTAAAAGTGTTAAATTTATAGTATCTGTATTTTTTCTTTGTCCGATTGGTATTTGTTTTCACTTTCATGGCAATCTTTGACCTGCTTATTATAATTTTTAGTTGTCTGTTTTTTCGAAGTTTGGCACCACATAAAAAAAACAATCAATAGATATTTGTCGTTCCAATTTGGTATATGGGTATTTTATTGGGTGTTGAATACCCTGGTAATATTGTCTTTTTAATATAAAAATACCGAATACGACTTTTTGGAAAAACGACCCTTTTAAAAAATCATAGTAGGCCAGGCTTTTGTCACATCAATAAAACGATTAGTAGAATATAACCTCCAACCAGGGTACTATTTGTAAAAAAATTGGCTTGCGGAAAGTCCACAGCTTTCTCACATTTCCAGAGGTGTTAACCTGAAAAACGGTGGTACCAGAATCACAACTGATTAATGACAACTATCAAAAAATAAATTTGTCTGTTAATTGCCAACGCCAGCCACCTACGAAAAACGTAGAATTTCATACGAATCACGATATGCATTCAATCACATTTTGCCATTTTTCTCGAAAACATTGCGTTTTACGAAAAAAAATATCGAGACAAAAAACTTTATAAATTTGATAGATTTCTAGCAGACTTATAATTTTTAAGAAATTTAAATATGCCACCAAATTTTTTTGGATCTAAAGACAATAAGGGGTACCACGGAAGTGTCTTAAGGGGGTTCCCCACCGAAAAGTATGGCACTATCAGATTCCACATATATTACTCCTGTGCACCAAATTAGTGATTTGCGTACAACACGGTTCCGATATAAAAAATATTATTCTTAAGGGCGGATGCCAGGGGACTGTAGCTCTGAAAGAGGGAGCCACTTGGTAAAAATAAAAAATACAGGTCCCCTAAATTTGTCTTAAGAATCTGTGACCAAATTTTGTTGCATTAATTTCGGGACACCCGGTATGGAAAAACATCTAGGAAAAATTGAGTGGTGATATAAGACCCTATAACGTAAATTAAGTGTATGGACATCTGTGAGATAAGTTGTTTTATTTATCAAATAAGAGGATCCTTGTACGATAATGAACCGTTAAATAATGCAACAGAGTTAGTACAGTCATTGAAGCTTTTCACCTCCAAATTCTTTGAAACTGAACCGATCTACTTGAAATTTGGCAGATAGTTAGAGAAAAGGTCAATGAACATTAGTGACATAGCGCCGATTCACGCTTCCACCCTGTTGGGGGTTGACGCCCCTTCTCGGGGATGGAAATTTTTTTTTTAAATCACGCTGGAGATCGATAGAGAATCAAATTTTGAGCAAAAAAATATTCGAAAAACTTTTTCGAGAAATCAATAGTTTTTTAGTTATTCACGATTGAAAACTTGGAATTTTGAGTGAAAAAAAAACACTTTTTCAAAGTATTTTTCGCGAATAACTCAAAAACTACGCATTTTATTAAAAAAAAGTGTAATGAACAATAATGTAACTTATAAATAAACGAAAGAAAATCATTTTTTAAAGTGTTGTACGTCCTATACAAAGCGAAATATGGTTAGTGGAAGGGGAATTATTTTGGGCGAATACTCGAATTGATGTATTCAACGTCAAATAACGAAAAAAGGAATAATTTTACGTGTATAACGCCCCAGGAGTTTTTTTGTAGTACTCAAAAAGACCTTCAAAATGAGCACTTATAAAAGTTAATTAGAGCAAAATTGAAGGAGTTATCGTCAAAAACAGACGGGTTGTTCATATTTTTTTTTTAGGAAAAATGAGCAGTAAACGCTGTACCATTTCCATCAGAATTAAAATTAATCGGAGACCCTTTACAATTAGTTTTGTTTTAGTGTTTTTCATACGATCCTGAAGTTAGACCGGTTTATAATACGTATTTTTTTTTTAATAATGTTCGATAAAAGTTGAAAATGTATTTTTCATTATTCAAAAAAATTGCCTTATTTATATAATAACTCTGAAACTATGAAAGATACGTAAAAAATGATAGACAACAAAAATGTAGCTATTTTTCAACAAATATTTTGCTTTTTTTATTCCTATAGCATAAAAAATAAAGGAGATATTGCCGCTTGAAGTATCCATTTTAATGGAAAAACGACCTGTCTCGAGCCCTTCAATACTATCCCTTTAAAAAACAAAGGAGTTAAAAGGTTTTATATTTTTTGTAGGATACTATAGCTTCAAAATTAATCGAGTTATAGTAAAAAAACCAATGACATTTTTTCGGACCAAAATAGGCTTTCTCATTTTTGGAGCTAAATGTTAGGATTCAATAAAAATATTTTACATTAGTATTGGTAAAAGGGTAGTTTATAAGAGTTGAAAATGGCAAAAGTAAAATATTCTTTCATAAACACTATAAGGAAATTTTTATTTTAAATTATTGCACAATTATAGCATTCCAAGATTTAAAACGTAATTTTTTATCATTTTTTTAGCACAGGGATGTTTTTTAGGGGTTGAAAAGGAAAAATTCTTTTTAATTGCACGATTTAATCATTCCAAATCTTTAAAAAGTAATTTTTTATCATTATTTTTTCCATAGGGGTAGTTTTTAAGGGTTAAATAAAGGATCGAAAAAATCAAATATACTATAAAACATGTTCGAAATCATGGAACATTATTTAATCTTTGTGCTTGAACAAGATTTTTATCAATGAAATGCTTAAAACTTAATTTTTTCAATGATTTTTCACTTAGGGGTAGTTTTTAACCCTAAAAAACAAAAAGCGTCAATCGGTCTTATGTCACTTTTGAACTTGAGCGTAAGATGAGCCTTATTCTAAATTTTGATGCAAATCCATGCAGTTTCAAAGAATTCGGAAGTTACAGCAGATTTTCAGCTTCAATTAATGTAGATTCCTTCTTTTCTGCATAGTTATCGTTTAGCGTCAATTAATTTATAAGAAGTAGGCTTAAATTTCCTAATGCAATAAACAAACAAAAATAAGGGGGATCATATTTATGCGTAATTTTCGGTGAATTTATACAGTTTACAAGCGGATGAAACGTTCAGAAAAAGGAAAAAAAAGGGATATTTTTACTTCTTACATCTTTCATTACAATTCCTGAACTTTACAGGCCTGTGGAATATACAGAAATTCGCGGAGGGTATTATAAACACAATCACACCTAGCAGAATGCTTTTATGAAACTATTAACACATGAATTAATCATAATTATTGAGTATATCTACCCTTTCTCTCTCTGTATTAAAATTAATACAATTTTTTTAGATTATAGCAAGAATTCACTTTATTCATTCTGGACGTATCGTCAAAATAAATAGAACTGATTTCATAACAAACCAACTTCACGAAAACTGACTTGAGTCCAGCGTAACTAAATCAAAATAGTAGACTCGCTAAAGACGAAAATTTTAATACGTTTAAAATTAACAGGAAAGTCAGAATTGCTCTCCCATAAAACCATTTAAAACAAACATACAAGTATATCTTACCTAAAACTAGCAGAGAGGTATTTATGTTATTGGATTCCTTCAGTCTATCGCCGACGTTCATAGTCTTTTTCACACGCTCCGATCCGGCCAGGTCGCAAAAATTAAAGGTGCTGATATACATTCCTTTGTCCGTCTCGGAGACCTGGATTAATTTGATTGTAAATATGCAGTGCGACCTACTGGAATGGGAATTCACCGAAGTGGCGGCATATTTGAGGTTATGAAGACCGAACTGGAGAATCTGGTACGCCTCGATCCCGGACGTTACGTGGACGCTGGTAAGGTCTTTTATGAAGCAGCCATCTTTCGAGTTGCCGAGACGTAGCCTAGGACGTTGTTTCCCTCTCGGTGGAGGCGTTTTTAGTAGGTCGTAGATGTTCTCGTTGTATATTTCCGCGAAGCTCACCCATATGCTGACGGATACGTCGGCGAGATCGTCGATTTCCGCCACGACTTCCGAACTGAGCCTTTGTTGCATCTGCCTAAAAAAATATTAAAATTGGAGAGATGCCAATGATAACTTATTCATTTATTTTCAACAGATAAAATAATTTTTGAAAATTTAGGTATATATTTTTTTTAACTGTTGACATTGCAGGACCAAATACCGTGCGATTTCCAAAAGAAAACCAGCCGATAGGATGCTACTTCTAGTTTTATTTAAATCAAACACAATAATGTTCTATAGATATCGATTCATTTATGAACGTCAATTTTCAATCCCATCCCCAAGCTGATATGTAAAAAATATCCTACAGGTTGGTTTTCTTTTAACAATCAGACTATTCTTTATGGGATACTATAAAAAATATAAACTAAAAATGATATTTAAATATTATTAACAAAAACAAATACATAGTGAAATTATTAAACAGGGGTCAAAAGTAATACAGAATTCCCGGACATTTCCAGGTTTTCCTGACTTACAAAAAAAATCTAGGTCACTTGTAGTTCATTTTTACATACTAATTGTTGTTTACGCGTTAAACTTTCTAGACTGGACTCCATAATATTTTTATACCCAAAGAACCTCTTATAAAGGTTCCAAAACCACAAATAGTTATCTCTTTCAAGATCGCAGGGCCTACTTTCACAAAATTTCCAGCAGCCAACGTCAAATTCTCTGACATTCATGAATACTTTTAAAATTCCCTGACAATTTCTGTTGTGGTGTATACGTTGTCCACCAAAATAATTATCACCCCAGTTAGAACTCTAATTCTTTATTAAATAACTGATTGACACACAAAAATTTAAATGATAAAGGTGCTGCGTTACAACTACTAGGATTTCTGATTTCTCGGCCTACTTTTTTCTCGGGTCTCGAGAATTCTCGACTAGGAATTCCCGGGAATTCTTGAATTCTCGAGAAATTTCTAAAACTTAAAAAAGTCATAATTTTGGTATTGCAATGCGAAATATAAACATGCTATTATACTTAACAATCATCATTAACATTTATTATTTATTCAGTATTTTTATTAATTACTTATGTTTCTACTTCTACTAACAAAACTAAATTAAACTTTGAGTTTCTTCTTAAAAACCTTTAACTTGTTTTTTTATTAAACACTTTCAATATACTTATGTTTATTTCAATGTTTTTGAATCGTAGTTTTCTTCCAATAATAATTATTAATAATCATTAATCATGCAGTCTTTTAATTAAATAAATAGTAAATAAGGAATTTAACCGAAGAAATCTTAAAAAAAAAAAAGCTTTAATTTAAAGATACAGAAGCGTTCTTCCTATTAATTTATCACTTCAACATTAGGTATCTGCTTATAATAAAATTTCTACACAGACTTATAACTAGGTACAGGGTGATTCACTATATTTTGACCCCCCTTTAACTTTTTTGTTTTAAGAGTTATAAAAAAATGTGAAATACAAAAGTTGCACGATTTTTTATGAAATTTTCGAATATGATAGTAGAAAAACAAATGAAGTTCAAACAAAATGGCCGCGGATGTTAACTTTGTTAATTTAAATGGAACACCCTGTATATTTTTACACATTTGGATAGAACGTTCCCTGTCGAGCACAGTCATATATGGTTTGTTGGGTCCATCTCTAACAATAAGCGAGATAATATTAAAAAACGAAAAGAACGTTTTTTATTAAGAAAATAAAATATTTTGTAATTGTTGGACGTTTTTCGGGCATTTCTGCCTTTTTTCCAATTACGTAAGGATTTAGATTTATTTGCAATATATTTTGACATATCGAACATTGATATAGTCCAAAATGGGTATAAGTATTTTAACTAAATCGCACTAATTAGTCCGTGAGGGGCTTATTTACTCATGGACAATGTTATATGGTAGGCCGTGACAGTGACAGGTAATATTATGACAACATTGTTATTGTTTGACAGTTTGTATTATTATTTATTTAAAATGGGTTACACAGAAGTAGAAAATTTAAATATTATAGGAATTAAGATAGAGTAGTTAAGATATTCTCCATAGTTTATTTTAATTCCTAATAATATTTCAATTTTCTACTTCTGTGTAACCCATTTTAATTAAATACTAATACAAACTGTCAAACAATAACAATGTTATCATGACATTACTACCTGTCACTGTCACGACCTACCATATATAAGATTGTCCATGAGTAATTGGCCTCACACGGTCTAATTAGTGAGATTTACTTAAAATACCTATACGCATTTTGGACTATATCAATGTCCGATATGTCAAAATATATTACAACTAAATCTAAATCCTTACGTAATTGGAAAAAAGGCAGAAATGCCTGAAAGAGGTCTAACAATTACAAGATGTCTTATTTTCTTAATAAAAAAACATCATTTCGTTTTTTAATATTATCTCGCCTATTATTAGAGATGGACCCAACAAACCCTATATGACTATGCTCGACAAGGAACGTTCTATCCAAATATGTAAAAATATACAGGGTGTTCCATTTAAATTAACAAAGTTAACATCCGCGGCCATTTTGTTTGAACTTCACTTGTTTTTCTACTATCATTTTCGAAAACTTCATAAAAAATCGTGCAACTTTTGTATTTCACATTTTTTTATAACTCTTAAAACAAAAAAGTTAAAGGGGGGGGGGTCAAAATATAGTGAATCACCCTGTACATTAAAAAAATAAGAATCACCAAAGTAAACTAAAGCCTTAAAAACTTAAAATAAATAAATCATAAGCTGGTAAAGAAACCACTTTAACCGTTCAGTTATTTGTTGAGAAACGAATTGAACGAATGAACGAAACGAACTCCAGTCAAGAACTTAAGACGCGCGTGATTTTTAAATTTCTCGATTTCTCAACACTTTTTTCTCGTCACGAGTAAGGCCAGATTTCCTGGGAATTCTCGCTTCGAGAAGTCTCGACCAGAAACCCTAGTTACAACCACTTGACGTGCCGGTCAACTAGAGAGTGTCACAGATTGCCCGCCTAAGGGAACGGTCAGCTACTAAGAAGGGTCGTTATTATTTAAGATTTATGGCACGACAAGTGCTCCTGAGACAGGTAAATCTGCTTCAATACAATTTCTTATTTATAAATATTTTCTATGAACGCAGAGGCGTACCAGGGAACGTGTGTCCCCACACTGTTCTTTATGAAAAATAATGAATTCCCTGACATTCCCCGGTATTCTCTGTTTTCCAGTCCACTACGAACCCTATTAAATAGTGCAATCTTTCAAAGATATTATATTATACCTTTGTTTTTCTAGAATCGCCCTTGACGAAGTCACGTGAAAATATCTACTATAAAAAGATCCTACCATGTCAAGATTTTTTTGAGATTGTTTCTTAAGACAACCAACTTAATTTAAATAACTTACACCTTTAATTTTAATAACTAGATACTGACATACTAAATTAAATAACAAATGTATCCTTCCAAGCACCTCAAAAAGAAAGGGATAGCCACCCAAGGAGCACATATAATACACGTTTTACGACTAATGCTATTTGAAATATTGAAACTAAAACGTTAACGATGATTGTATCAAACTATCAAAAGATCATAGTTGAGTAAAATAAGATTTTGACTTTGGAAAAATTTGCATATCGGATAACTTTTGAGGACACACTTGTGAGGGTGTCAGGAACAACATATAAAAAGTTAGCAACCGTAGAGTGTAGGCTTAATTATTTATTTAACAAATTAGTTGCAAAATTCCATTGTTTATTGTATATCTTAACAAATTCAATTTTTTTTAAACTAATTGCGCCAATCGAAAGAACGGGAAATTTTACATGAAAAATGTATATAAAGTTATTTTCTAAAATCAAAACTGTAGGTTGTAGAATTTTTTATAAATCGTATGAAAATATAAAGCAGGACTCGAGGCGCGTGCGGCCTAGCGCGCTATCCACTAAATTTGTTATAACTTTTGATCCATCTGATCAAATTAAGTCCACAAAAATTTAAATGAAAGAGCAATCTTGTAGCTAACAAGTTATCACGATAGAGGAATAGTGTGTAAATAAAGTTACGTAACGGTAGAATTTTCTACAAAATTAATTAAAGATCTGCCATTTTTAATTTTTAAGAAAAAAATCTAAAACTTTCAGAGATTACTCTTGAAATAGTATTTAAAATAGTGAGTGATATTTAAAAAATCTTAAAATTTTAATTCGAATAATACAATGCTCGAATTATTCAATAATTAAAAAAAAGGCAAATTTGATGTTTTAGGTCACGTTTCAAAGTCCAATAACTTTAGTTCAAAATATGATATTGCAACTTTACAGGAGCATTTTTTGAAGCTTGAAAACTGTACTTTAAAATGGTCCATTTTTTTTTATTTAAAACGTATAATAAAATTTAAGGAAAAAGAAAAAAAAATTTTATTCTAAAACGATGAAATTTGTTGTTAAATAAACTTTAATAAGGTTAAAGAAATATTTTTTTTGCTTGCTTAACCAATATATTTTCAAACTATAATCTTAAAAAAAGTATAATCAACGAAAAAAAAAATTATTACTATAATATTGTATAAAATACGAAAAAATAGGGTTTTTCAATAAATTGTCGCGAAATTCAGTTTTACCTATATTTTTTCATGATGAAATTATGTAGTAGAAGTTTATCTGGTAATGTAATTCACTTTTTCATTTAATAAATTTGTTAATTATTAAGAATCCCATATATCGTTTTTTGCACAACCCTAAACATCATACCCAAATTTCTTTGAAATTTAATAAGTTGTTCATTTTATATTTGTTCAATGATCTTAAAAATCCTAAAAATATCAATGAGAATAAAATTGCTCTGAAAATGTAATTTTTAAATAAATTGTTTAAAAAAGTCGGCCATATTGGATCAGCCACTTTGAATTTTCATTTTCTGATATAATATTCTTGTTCAGAGACCACAAAAACCCCTATAATGTCAATTTAACTAAATTTACTTTGAAATTTGTAATTTTTAAATAATGTTTTTTTTTAAAGTCGGCCATATTGGATCAGCCATTTTGAATTTTTATTTTCTGATATAATATTCTTGTTCAGCGACTTCGAAAACCCCATAGTATCAATTTGATTAAAACGGGTTTGACATTTTTTTGATATATTTAAAATAATCTTTGAAAAGCCATTTTTTATTGTTTAAACAATTAAATAATAATTAGCCTACAAATATAAGTGTATAACTTTTTTCTATAAGCCATTTCAAGGGGATTGAAAAAGGTTTTATGAAAATCCAAGGCCCTGCTAATTATTCCAAAATAACGCATATTTTTAAGCTACCTTTACTCCACTATAAGTTTTTACGAGTATTTTTTGGTTTTAGTTGTATTAAACTCTGTATAACGTTGTAAAGGTGAATTGTCTTTTAGTAATTTTAGAGACCTAATAGAGTTTTATTAAAGTTTACAGTATGAATTAAAGTTGTACTGAATTGTAAAGTTTGAAATGTTTATGTGTATATCATAATAAATACGTTATTGTGTAGTTTTATTTGGAGTTTTATTATAATTTCATTAGTGAACAAAAAGACCAGGTGTCATCATAACAGGGGGTGTTAATAGTGTAGTATAGATAAAATTGCCTCATATACACAAGAAAAGTGATTCTAAATCTTATAGAAATACTGCAAATTATTATAAAAAAGAAAAATGTTATTTACATCTTCAGAGCAAAGTGGAAAACAATGTAATTAAATTAGCCTCCAATGGGCATTGCATACAAACTGCAGAAAATCAAAATAGAGTTCAGCTTCATCCTATGAATTGAAAAAAATATAAAAATATATTCACAAATTTTTTACCAAAAATTTATTTTTGAAATTTTTTTACAATATTCACAATGCTGCACAACCATAAAAAAAAGGCCCTTTTTTTTCAACAGCAGTTTCCACCTTGTCGCTCTATTTCCTTACGCAAATCTCGAATACTTACTGAGTTCTCTGGCGCACAAATTGTTTTCACGAGATTTAATTAGATGACAGTTTATTAAAAACTGCCTGTTATGGAACCTAATTACTTCAGATTTTATCGGGATTGAGATAGAGATTACTGGACTTATACCAAGCCCCCACCGACTTTAATAAAGCATTAGTTGTTGTTTCCAAAGACTCGTCTGTGTTATCAGATACTAACAAGGATGTATCATCATACACAACAAAAGAGGTGTCAGAAAGTACGTTACCTAATTCATAGGTATTGTGTAGCATTGTGAATAAATTTTCAAAATAAACATTTTTTTTTAATTTTAATTTATTTTTTTATTTTCTTTGTTAAATATATAATTTCCTGACCATATAATTAATTTTTGAAAGTTATTAATCTTCTGGGTTATTGGTCAAAGTAAATAATTTGTTTATAAAATTATTTTTCCTTTTAACAATTGTTTATTACTATCGTTTTGGGTTTTATCCCATCTTCAGATAACATCACAAAGACGAATAAAAATTTTTTCTTATGCAATTATTAAAATCTAAAAATATTTTTTTCATCTAGTTAAAACAAAAACATTATTAAAAACAATTTAAAAACAATACTGTTTAAAGTCATTCTTTTCATATCTTTAAACATATTATGCAGAACATTATTATTATATTAGTGATTATACTTCTATAAATCAAAAAAATGTTATTGATGCCCTAAATTTATGTCTAAATTCTACATATTTTACATATAATAAATTTTATTCTGAGACAATTGCTCATTGATGGGTTATCACATATTTATTTCGACCTAATGAAGTAATTAAATAATATTGCAAATTTTTACATTTTCTATTACTTTAAATTAAATTTAATATCTACTGCCTTGTATACAATCTATGAAACTTAAAAACACACAATGTAATAGAAATATTTTAATAGTATTATGTTCTGCATAACATGTTAAATATAAAGATTTTAAACAAAATTGTTGACCAATGTGTTTTTAAATTGTTTTTAATGTTTTTGTTTTAATTAGATGTAAAAACTATTTTTAGATTTTAATAATTACAGAAGAAAAATTTTGTATCCATGTTTTGCCTGAAGATGGGATAAAACCCGAAACGATCGTAATAAACAACTGTTAAAAGGAAAAACAATTTTATAAACAAATTATTTACTTTGACCAATAACCCAGAAAATTAATAACTTTCAAGAATTTCTATTCTTTGTAAAAAAAAATAATTTTTATCAAAAATATCATTTTCAATTTAAAAATGAATAAAAGACACAAAAGTGACAATCAATCGGATCAAAATGAAAGAAAAATCAGAGCGGTTTGAATTCTTGGGGGTTTCTTTGGGATATTTTGAAGTTAAAAAGAAACAAAAATATCCTTAGTTCATTCATTATATGTAAAGTTATCTCCAGTTCTCCAGGTTAGCGAAAATCCATAATAATTTTTTACCTTTGAATCAAGAAAATATTTTTTATCATTTTGTTTTGCTTTATCTATGTCGTTTTGCATGTTGCTCTTGTTATTGTTATGTAAACAAAGATTGCTGTGTTAAAAAGTATTAAAAATAAGAAATATTAAACTAAATTATAGAAAAAAATTAAATGTTTCACATTAAAACTACAATTATATTCAATATCTTATTTATGAAAACTCCATAAATTATATATTGTTTAGAGAATTTCCCTTTTCTTCTAACGAAGCAAAAATTTAATATGGCGTCCATAACAAAAACAAAAGTTAACTAGCGCTCGACGCACATTTTGGAGGTATGTTAATTATGACAGCAAAAATCGATTTTTCATATCATTCTATTTCAGACGAAAATTTTAAAAAACAAGTTAAGTACAAAACTAAAAAAAAATAGCATAAAATCAATTTCCTTTGAATATCTTCCAAACATCTTCTGAACCATTCAGAATTTTCTAAATTAAAAAACAAATCTGTGATAGACAACAAATTCTGCACATTTTTGCCCATTTAAGCATTTCTGCATCTCTTAAAATAAGAAAGATACATTTATTGAATAATTCAAAATTTTTTATCCTGTATAATATTCAACGAATACGAACAAATAAATATGTAAACATATTTTAGAAAAACTTATTTCTCTTTATTTGGATACAAGCTAGGCCAATTCGATTATTTGTATTTAAATTTCATTAAAAAAATTTGTATCCATTATTACAAAGCGATTATTTCAATTTCAAATCATAGTAACTGTTTTATTTTTATGTACATGGAAATAAATTAAAAGTGATTTTCATAAAAAATGTCAAGTCGCTGCTTTCGTTCCCAATTTTTTTTTTTAATATTATTAAACCGTCGTATCGGCCAATATAGAACATTTATTTATAAGGAGGAATTTTAAAACAGAGGATTATTTGACGAATTGTTTTGTTCTGGCGATAAGTTCTGGTTAAATTTTTTTACACCTATGTATTCCCTTTCATATTATTGATCTAAATGTTTCTGTTTATTTAACGAGTTTGGTCCCTGTCGTTTTACTACTTTTACTGACAGCTGTAAAAATGTATAACGAGAAAATCTACGAGACACTTCCTGAATAAACGCCGAGCTGAACTAACGTCTAGCCCTAACCCACGAGTATTAGTGAGAAGATATCCAAATATAATTATTCTATAAAATCATAATCTTACCTGTAAGTTTTAATGTGCGTCGTTCGGTCAATAAGGGTGGCATTGAGGATTGCAGACTTCTGCAATCTTTCCATTTGGACCATCTGTTCGTCTATATACTTCACATCTCCGTTGGGCATGGGAATAACTTTTGGTGCCTCTTGTAACTGAGGTATCGTCCTGAATACGTATTCCAGCGCTCTCGGTATTACACCTGGTTCCTCAGCGGTGCCCACAATAGTAAACGTTTTACCTAAAAATATTGCCAATAGCATTTTTATACATAAAAAGAACATTTGTGTTACCAGAACCGGAAGCGCCGTATGCGAGAAGAGTGGAATTTCTTCCATTAATGAAACCTAACATTTTAGCTCTTACGATACTGTTAAATATTTCGATCTGTTTTATTTGAGGGTTGAAGATTTTTGTGAAAGAATACATTTTGGTCATCGACTCGCCTTCCTTTATGTTTCTGAGTGCGCGGGACCCATCCGGCACATTACAAATTAAGTTGTCTCCATCGATGCTGTACAGGTTTTCAAAGGGAATGCCATCTTTTATCCTTAAAAATACTTGAAGGTTGTGTTCTTCTGGTTTTTGCTGTGGAATGAATCGCGATAAGAATTTTACATTACAACATATTTACAATTGCAGTTTGAAGATTTACTTATTAGTCGTTTGTGCTGAATACTGACTGAATGACATTATGTAACATTTTAGTATTATGTTTAAAAAGTAAGTACATAACAGTTTTATGATAGGAAAAAAATACACATTAATTTAGGACACCTACCAGTCTTGAACCAACATCAGAATAATCTAATGAATTTTGATTTTCGTCAGTATCTGTATCACTGTCACTACTAATAATTATTTCAGAACTAGACATTTCTTTAACACAGGAACAAGTACACAGCAAACAAACTGATAGCTTTTATTCTGCTGTACAACATGTACAGCCACAAAAAAAAGTGTAAAAAATGAGGGAAAAAAGTTAAAAAACGCTATACATTCAACTTCTAAGTAAAATGATTTTACTATGAACGTTTCATTAAGTTTTTATTTAGGTACTTACATCTCCAGAGTTTTCTCTAGTATTATCATTTAATAATTCATCGGCCAAGTTTATCCTAACCTCATCCAAGCAGTGTCTATTCCAAGCCAAAATACTAGGATCCCTTGCATGGAGGTAAGAAATATTTTTTAAAACAATACTTTCAATGTCCAGCATTGTGATTCTGTTTACACTAAATTAAATACCACTTAAACATTCACATCCAAATGAACAAATTTCCGTTAAATTTAAACTTTCAAGCTTTCAAATCAATGACGTTTGAATTTACAAACACCATAGAGGAAGGAAAATAAAGGAGAGTGATTAAACATTAAACCCATTGAATACAGGCCGCGTTCAGCAAATGGTCGGACCACTTACTGGATGGAGCGTCCCAGTGCCCGAGAGTGTAGCGAAGGTTTAAAGAGAGAGATATAGGAGAGTGTGCTCTAGCAGTACGCGATTATATGTTGCTAGAGAGAGATAGCACATGCACTCCTACAGCCCTCTGTCTTTCTAAACCTCCGCCACTGAAACACTGCCTCCAGGAGTATATATATTCCAGTAGCCTCTTTCCTGATTTTCTTAGTAAAAATAAATTAAATTAATAAGTTACGATATTTTTCTCTATGCAAAACGTACGAAAAAGAGTTAAGAATTATTAAATTTTGGTTATCTCTGTCCTACATCACATAAACGAGCATGCATGGAACCTCGCAGTAAAGCGGAAGTGGATGGATTGGCTGTCTCTAGAATGTAGTCAGAATCAGAATATCTAATAATGTTATTCTGTGATTATAGGTTATGTAATTATAAACAATATAAATATTATAAACATAGATTTATTAGTATACTATATTAGATCTATAAACGATTACAAAATGCAACCAAGAAACTTTGAACAAATATTTTGCAGACTGTGTCTTACTATTATAAACGATAGAAATTGCGAAATAATAGGAGAAGCCTTAAGGGAAGTTCTGGCAGTAGTTTTGCCGAATCTGGTGAGATCAAATTTTAACTCATTTTGATACATTTAATCACAAATACAGGATTTCAGGATCTTAAGGACATAGATAAACATGTAATGTGTAAAACGTGTTCCATAAAGCTATTCGCGGCCTTTAATTTTAAATCGACATGTAAGGATACAGAGGGTATTATTTTTCCATACATTAATTCGAATTCAGGGTCAGTAGTGGATTTAAAAGAAGTATATTTAAAGGAAAAAGGAAATATTCACCCTATTGATATATCCGAAAACCAAAGAATTTGTCGATTATGTATTCAGTTGGTAACATATGGGTTTGCCGCACTAAATGAAGTGGATATTGACATAATCAATGCATACATACCGCAAGTTGTAAGTATCTTTTCAGTAAAATATTTCTATATGCCGGAAAAAGAGTTTCCATAACACAACTTCTAGGCTGTACCACGTTTAGGGCATTCGTCAATAGATATTTGATGAACTTCTACGAAAAATATTGAACCTCTACATTTGGACTATTTTTATAAGACTCGGTCAATATTTAAGTGTACTATAAGTAAACGTAGCATGAAGTTTTCCAAGGTGGTCGGAAGTTAGTTTGGTGTTTCATTCTGTAATTTAATTTTCACTTTAACCTTAAACTTTCAATGTTTATAAATACGTTTAAGTGAAGATATTTGTTTGCTATTTCAAAGTCATCGTTTCATGAATGTCGTGTTTTCAAAATATCTTGTTAAAATTGTACATTTTTGGAAACTCGGAGGTTTTGACAAACCGTAAATATTTTTGGTATGTTTTGTTCTTCCATGTCGTGGATGGCTTATTTTTTTGTGCTTAGGTGAGATTGTCATTAATTTTTTGCTGTAGTTCCTCATATGATATTTGTTTTTCTCTCTGATCTTGGATCGGATTAGGTTGCCTTGTGTTAAGTTAGGTTGGGTTAGGTGAGGTGAGGTGTAATATGTATTTTTAATTATAATTTTTTATTTAAGTGTCTTTCGGGTCTATTCTGTAACGTTTTTGGTTAAATTTTAACGTCAAGGCCACAGTTAAATTTTTAACCTCCCCTTTTTAACCGATAGGTACTGTATTCTGTAAAAATTTTAATGGGTTTATTTTAACCAAATATGTTAAAATTTAGCGGAACAAAAAGAGATGCTTTTAAAATTCAACCTGGGTTGACAAATAGTATAATTGATCTTTATTTATAAAAATTATTCAAATTAAATCATTCTAAGCTTTATTTGTAACCACAATTTAAATGTGGCTGTAATGTGTTGTTTAGCAAAATATTGTTGACTTCCAAAAAGTCAATAATTAACTGGATGTTTTTTTTTTCATGCATGGGGCACGTTTCTTTTTTTCATCCCGCACAACTTGGCTAAATCACAAGAATCTTATAAATTGTTTACTAAAAGATAAACAAATTTGTACTAATCCAGCAATTGACGTTATGTTATCAGAAATCAATGTCTTTTACCCATAGAATAATATAAATATGTTCTAAGCTTTTACCTTACTTCACTAACACTGAAAAATTAGCATACCATACGGTTTACAAAATTATTTTAACTGAACCGTTAAGGAGCGGTAGTGTTTAGCGGTAGGATTAAAATTAATATTTTAACGGGATGGTTAATTTTAACCTATAAGATACAGAATACATCTGTATGAACCCTTTCTTTTTATTTTTTCTTTCTGTTTCTATAAAATGTTTACTTTATTTGTTTTTCTTCAAGAATAGAGATTTAGCCCGATATTAGTACTAATATTTTTTGTGTTGTCTATAGAACATCAGTGCTAGCAAAGACCCTGTAATATGTGCATCCTGTTTGGATTCGCTTCGTACTCATGGAGGTTTCTTAAAGAACTGCCTTGACTCCCAGGAAAAATATAAAAGTGCAGATGAGCATTATCATATCAAAACTGAAGAGATTGGAATAAAACTGGAAGATAATCAGCATGCGATGGACGAATATAAAAACATTCTTGATATGCCCTCTTATATTGAACCTGAAGATATTAAAATAAAACTGGAAAGTGGTGAGGATACGGAGGAAATGTATAGAAACATTTACAAGCAGCCTTATCTTAAATCTGACATTGAAATAAAAATCGAAGATGTCGACAATGTTCAGGAGAAATACCAAAATGTTGATAAACAGGCTTATATTAAATACGAAGAGATTGAAATGAAGTTGGAGGATGATCATGGGAGGTAAGAAAATGTTAATGAAATTTTAAAATTTATCGCATTATTTACTGTCCGGTTTTTTTTTTGATACAGAAAATAAAATTCAAAATCGATTGGTTTAAACTAGTTTAATTTTTTTTAAACAGTCAACCTTTGATGATGTAATCTTCAATGTAACTTTCATATATCTGTTTCATATTTCAACTTCATCATGAAAACACTTTTTAATAATCAGAAATTGCGAAAACCATTTGTTAACAATATCAACAGAAGTAAAAGTAATTGTAAAGGGATGTGGGAAAGAATTTATAGTTTAATTTTAATTGAGACTTTTATATGAAAGCACAATTATACTAAGGTAACTTGTTCTAAATTGGCTTAGTTTCATCCAAGGAAGCTAACTTTTAGTTATGACCGAATCGTTTCTGGAAACCCTCCATATAAAAAAATAGAAGCTAATTGAGTTTTGTATGACATTTCTCTTAAAAATGGAATGACTTAATTTCAACAGAAGAATGTTTTATGCAGGCTGTTACAAATTTGCTTGTCATTACAGAGATCTCGGAAACAGTAAGAGATACGAACTTAGCCTAATTGGAGGCAAAGTTACATAATGAGTGGACCAACATTATGCCTCTAAAAAATCAAGGCTAACATTATTGGTTTGCAAAATATTTGAAAGAAACTGAAAATTTCAGCCTTGTTTGAGATGATATTGAAAGAAGAAGAATACTTTCTCATGGCAATTTTTACCCTGTCTTAATCAATTTTTATATGTAACGTATCGTCTTTCCAGGACCGTCATCAACTTCATTTTTTTTAAATACGACCGTTGAAATTTTATTATATTTTGTTTTCAAGCGTTCATGACTCCCAATACTGGACTGCCTCAACTCGAACCAGATTCAGACTAATTGTCGCTCCAAATTTATCTAAAATTTTTATCTAGATTTCTATGTTTATTGAATTATCACACTCTTAAGTGTCGTTAGACCCTGTGAGATCCACCTAGTTATTTAAACTATTACCATCACACATTACAATGAAACGTTAAGAGTTTGAATCCCATTAATTAATAGTTATTTCTACTCGTAGGTTTCACGAATGCTCACAATTTTCCAGGATATTCATACAAATACATCTGGCATGCTCTTTGATAGTTGCGGTTACAGGTATAATAAATTCCGATCATATTATGCTTATCCTCATTTTCAACATTTGCCAAAACGGAAACGTTTTTCAACATTTACTGTAATTTTTTAAATTATAATAGTCATTTGGAGTTTTGGTTGTTCATATGCATTTTTAAGAATTAATTTGTCATAATAAAATTAAAATTGTAGGCGATGATGTTTTAATTTTGACACAACAACTTATCGAGTTATGTATGGCAGGTAATGGTAACAGTTTAAAGAACTAGGTGGATTTCACAGGGTCTAACGACACTTAGAGTGTATGATAATTCAATAAACATAGAAATCTAAATAAAAATTTAGATAAATTTGGAACGAATACCTTGAAGATACATTTTTCGAGACAAAATGTCTCAATCTGGATCGGGCTGAGGCAGTGCAGTATTAGGGGTCATGAAGGCTTGCAAAAAATGTAATAAAATCGCCAGGGCCCTATTTAAAAAAATGAAGTTGATGATGGTCCTAGAGTGACGAAGCGTTAAATATAAAAATTTATTATGCCACTCGATAGAGGGCAAAAAGTTGCGATGAGGAAGTGTTCTCCTTTTTTCAATATCCCCTCAAACAAGGCTGAAATGAAACAAAATCGGATTTCCAAAATTTAGTTTTTTTTCAAATATTTCGACAACTAATCATGTTAGCCATGATTTTTTAGAGGCATAATGTTGGTCCCCTGATTATACAACTTTGTCCCCATTTAAGCTACTTCATATCTCTTACCATTTCCGAGATCCCTGTAGTGAGAAGCGAATTTGTAACAGCCTGTATAAAATAAAATTTTATATAAAAAATTACATAAACTGTAACGAACCTAACCTCAAAAAAATTTTGTTATAAAATGTCACAGACTACCAACATTGATGTTAGCGCCTTCAAAAACGTGTCTGTATCAAATTTCAAAACATATCATTGTTTTTCAGTAAAGTTATGGACAAAATTATATTTTTAAAAGCCATCTTTAACGTTCTCTATCTCAAAAACAAAACACAATAGAACCATGGTCCATAGGAAAGTATATTATTTTGAATTGAATATATCTCTTTCGAAAACATCCTGTATGTTAATAATAGAAATGTTCTATTATATAAATTTTTCAAAACACAATTTATAATATTTATCCCATTGTAAACAATTTCAATTTTTTTAGTAATTCTTTTTCGTATGGCTTAGTTGATGAAACAATGGAAGACGAAGTGAAATGGAGTTCAGAAGATGTAGGAGAAATAAAGACGGGACTTAACGAAATATATGCAACTCCGCTGTTGGGTCACGATGTCCAAGTACCCAAAAACGAAAACTCTAGGTTTCAAAAGTGTAAACCTTCATTAAGTAAACGATTCTATCAGTGTAATATATGCAAGTATGAAACCAAATTTAAAACGAATCTGAACAGTCATCAGCTACTGCACAAAGACCTTTCAGACATCGAACTGTTCAAGTGCGATACGTGCAGTTTTGAAACTAAGTATAAGCGTTCTCTAAACAGACATCAGATAATGCACAGAAACGTTTCAGAAATTCAAATGTACAAACGCGATACTTGTACATATGAAACTAATCATAAGGGACAACCAAATGTGCATCAGTTATTGGACAAAGACCCGTCAGAAATCCAAATGTATAAGTGCAATGCTTGTACCTATGAGACTAAGTTTAGAAGCAATCTAAAATCACATCAATTAATACACAAAGATTCTTCAGAAATCCAAATGTACAAGTGTGATACATGCGGTTTCCAAACTAAGCATAAGAGACATCTAAAATCGCATCAGTTAATACACAAAGATTCCTCAGAAACTCGAATGTACAGATGCGATACTTGTACTTTTGAAACTAAATACAAGAGTGGCCTAAATAAGCACCAGTTGATGCACAAAGACCTTTCAGAAATCCCAATGTACACGTGTGACGCCTGTAGTTATGAAACTAAACGTAAGAGCGATTTGAGCAGACATCAATTAAAGCACAATAACATATCAGAAATCGAAATGTACAAGTGTGATACGTGTACCTATGAAACTAAATTTAAAAAGGATCTAAAATCGCATCAACTAATACACAAAGATTCTTCCCAAGTCCAATTATACACATGTGGTTCTTGTACCTATGAAACTAAGTTTAAGAGGAATCTAAAATCGCACCAATTAATACACAAGGATCCTTCAGAAATTTGGATGTACAAATGTGATACCTGCAATTTTGAAAGTAAATATAAGCATTGTCTAAAACATCATCAGTTAACCCACGAAGACCCATCAGAAATCCACATGTACAAATGTGACACTTGCACTTTCGAAACAAAATTTAAGCGTCACCTAAAGCGTCATCAGTTAACACACAAACATATTTCTGAAATCCAAATGAATAAATGAGACGCTTGTACTTATGAACAAATTAAAGGGTGTCCCAAAATTCATGTAAGAAGTAATTTTGATAGAAAATGCAGGTTTTTAATTAAACATTGTAAATTTTTTATTGATTTATAAAATATACAGTATAGGGTATGTATGGAATAGTATATCGGGCATATGGCCTCCACAGCTTTGCTGGCACATGCACACTCCTTTGTTGAAATTTTCCATGACCTTTAAGGTGTAGATGGTCGTGGGTTTGTTAACATAAACCTTATACTTCAAAAAAAAACCCAAAGAAAAAAGTCCAACGATGTTAAATCACTTGATCTGGGCGGCCAATGCTGATCATCAAAATGGGAAATTACACGACCGGGAAATGACTCTTGCAGTAATTGAATTGTTTCTCGGTCTGTATGGCATGGGCACCGTCTTGTTGAAGCCACGCGTCGTTTATACCCATATCCTGCAATTTACACACTAAAACTAGATTATCATTGATTGAGCTAACTGCTATTGCCTGACCAGTTGCATTTTCGATGAAAGTTCCGATTATGCTCCCAACCCAAAATCTTCACCAAACAGTAACACTTCCTTGCATTTGTTTACCAACAATCACTAGTGGATTTTCTGAACCCAAATGTGACAATTTTGTCGATTAACGAAGCCGTCAAGATGAAAACGAGCCAAATCGCTGAGAATGATTTTGTTTGAAAAATCAGCCTTCGTTTGTTCCATAAACCATTTAATGAATTCTCTTCGTTCTGTGTGGTCAGTAGGCTTCAGTTCCTCAGTCCATTCGACTTTGTAAGCATGAAGATGCAAAACTTTCCTGAGAATACGCTATAGAGACCTTCTTGAAATGTCCAACTCTTGACCAGAGCCGAATTGATGTTCCTAGATTCTCAGCAACACTCACAAACTGCTTCGATGTTTTGTGTTGAACGACTTGTTGAAGGACTTCCTTCAGTCTTCCTGAATGTTTCAATTAATCTTTTCACAGTTGATGACTGTTCTGCCATATTTTCTATGAAAATTGCCATCAACAGTAGCTGCCAAACCTTCATTACTTTTAAGATATTGCTCAACAATGAAAACGCATTGTTCTTTCGTGTAGTGCTCAATTTCTGAACTGTCAGCTGTCACGCTGTCTGTTTTTTTAGTTGCCAACAATTTACGGCACAAATAGCGCAAAATTCAAAACTTGAACAGATTTTGGTACACTCATTATAAGGAAGATACACTTAGACACTTTACCAGTTCAGATCATCAAATGTAATATGAGAGGCATCTGGAAGAGACAAGAGTTTTTTATAAATCTAAATGTACAAGATATGTTTTCCTGATTTAAATATAATGATCCGAAAAGACATTACATTGCCTTTATCAGCAAATCCCTTGAGTCCACATTTTGTTACTTATTAGAGAGAGAGGTCTTTCACAGCTATTCCATAAAAAACAGTAGCTCCTATGTATTAGGCGACAGAAACTCTTGAAAAACTGTGCAAATTACTGAATATTTGGAATTCAGTAAGTACCGAAAGTATTATAGTTTTTTATTTCATGTTGAATTTGAGGCATTTTGCGTGCTGATGCAAATTTGAATGGAAAAAACAAAAAATTTCTACATGAGAGTAGGGTTAGAGAAATACGTAGTGGATTTTGAAAACATTAATTTTTGTGCGATTGGCGAGCATTGAAAAAGTTCAATTTTTGACAAAAAAAGGGTAATCATTTGTCAATATACAGGGTGTCACTAAGGATGGACAACGCTTGACCACAGGTTCCTTGGATGAAAATAAGACTATTTAGCCTAACTTACCTATATACAAAAGTGCACGCCTACTGAGATATAGCCTTCTAAATATAGAATAGATAACCTAGTTTTTTTTCAAATAATTTGAAAACTATTTTTCTCAAAAACTTGAAAGATACACATATTTTTTATATAAGGGCAACGTAAATAAAAAATTTGGTGGTAATACATATACAGGATGCTCTCTTTCTAGTGCCTGTGCACCACTGGCTATCCCGTAATTTTTTTGTGCGTACGCCAGTGAGGTCAAAATTTATATTTTAAAAAATAAGCACTATTTTAGAAAATTTTTTTGCTCTTACAAAATTTTGATATCGTTTATGGATTTCGAGTAAAATTGGCATTTTTATACATTAAATACATAGATAAAAATTCCGNTACAGGATGCTCTCTTTCTAGTGCCTGTGCACCACTGGCTATCCCGTAATTTTTTTGTGTGTACGCCAGTGAGGTCAAAATTTATATTTAAAAAAATAAGCACTATTTTAGAAAATTTTTTTGCTCTTACAAAATTTTGATATCGTTTATGGATTTCGAGTAAAATTGGCATTTTTATACATTAAATACATAGATAAAAATTCCGATTTGTAAAAAATAATTTATTACTATAGCCTCAAAGCAGGGAATAATAATGAAAAAACGTCACATTAAAAAAAGTAACCACATATTTTTAATATTAGTTTTATCAATGAATAAAATAAAAAATTAACACTAGTATTTTAAATAAACAATATCAACTAATAATGTAAGAAAGTTAACATTAACATTTTAAATAAAACTAAATTGATATTTGTAATTACATTAAAATAATGTTACAGTAAATGCTCAAAGTGACTTCCTTTGTTTTTAAATGCAAGTATTAATTCTTAGAAAATTAAAATGAATTTTATCCAATAATTGTGCATTACCTCTCATAACATTAATTTCATTTTGTATTCTTTCCCATAATTAGTTTTCTGTATTTACTAAAAAGTTATACACTGTGGTCCTCAACGCTCCCCAAAAGAAACAATTAAATGGGTTTAGGTCCGGGGATCAAGGTGGCCATTAGGATAGTAACCTGCAATAACTGATCTTTTAATACTCCATTAACGGAACTTTTTGAAAGCCAACCTCTGCCGCTAAACGCTTAGTATTTACTTGTTCGCAATTTAATGTTACAGGTAAAAAATATCCTGTTTCCTGAAGGCGTCTCTTTGCATTAGAAATGTTTTGCGGTTTAGAATTCCTCGATCTGGAAATCTTTCAGCATATTATGTTCGAACAGTAACACGACAATTTCCTTCAAACCCAAAACTAATAACATATCAGTTTGTTCAGCACAAGTATAAATTGCAATAAAAAACAAAGTAAGCTAAAATTAAATCACACCTAGCTTGACACTGAACCTTTTAAGTATTGTTATGAATTTGTTTCTTTGTTATATGGCCCCTGGTACTAAACTGTTATCTAAATTATCTTAAACTGATTTTATATTTAATGTGTAAAAAATGCAAATTTTACTCGAAATCCATAAACGATATCAAAATTTTGTAAAAAATCTTCTAAAATAGTGTTTATTTTTAAAAATATAAATTCTGTCGTCATTGGTATACACATAAAAAAGTTACGAGATAACCAGTGGCGTACAGGCACTAGAAAGAGAGCATCCTGTATATGTATTCGCGTAAAATTCTATATTTACATTACCCTTATCTAAAAAAATTTGTGTACCAAATTTGAAGTTTCTAAGAAAAAGTTTTCAAATTATTTGAAAAAAATAGGTTATCTGTTCTATATATAGAAGACTACATCTCAGTAGGCGTGCACTTTTGTATGTAGGTAAGTTAGGCTAAATAATCTTCTTTTCATCCAAGGAACCGGTGGTCAAGCGTTGTCCATCCTTTTCAGGGACTACCCTGTATAATGTAAAAGTCAACTTATCGAAAATCCCCGTATGTACTTCTATTTTAAATAATTGGTCAAAATTTGGAGTGAAGAGAAAGAAAATTGTTGTTTAAAAAATCGTGTTTCGAAAAAACATTTAAAGTTTTGAGATATACGCTATATTGATGTACTTTCGTTTGAAAATGCTGGTAATTGAATACAAACTCTTTCTAACACCATCTGTTAGTAGTATTAGAGAAGTTAGATGTAAAAGGTAAGTCGTTAAGCTGTACCCTTCCTGCAAGTATCTATGTATGTGCCGCAAGTAGTCATTTCGGAGCAGTCCGACGCGCTCGGTACAGCTCGGAATTTTAAAGAAAAAAATTTGCCCAGGCATAAAATTTCTCTCCCCATATTCTAGAAGATTCGAAGCATCTGTTAAATCAATAAAAAAAAATAGATTTTCCGAAAATTATTATATGACATCTCATACCTATGGAAGGAAAAAACAGTGGGGAATATTTAAAGTTATTATATTGCATTTTAAAATCAACTATTTGGCTGGTCTGGTTGGCACAAGAGATTTTATATTTAATTTTTTTTAATACTCAAAACATAAAACCTAAAAATGAAATATGTTAAATATTTTTTAAACTTCATAACAACCGAAGTTGACAAATTTGACCTATAATAAAGTATAAACAAACAATACCGTAGTTTAGAAACTAGTGTTTGGACTGTTTGGTTCTGTTGTAGAATATATTCTGAACCATTGGCTTTATAATCTAAGCCAACAGATAAGTCAAAATAAGGGCAGACACCCCCACAAATTTTGACGAATAACAAATGTACAAAGGTGATACCTGCACTTACGAAACTAAACATAAGAGCAATGGTAGAAGTGGAAACAGCTTTCAGAAATTCAGTGTATAAATGTGATGAAAATCCAGTTAATAAATGAATCATTCTGCAATACGATTCCGGTAATACTAAAATACACCGGTTAACGGTTATGATTCTTCTATGTATCCTTGTGATTCTTTGGTCACATTTTCTTGAAAGTATTACAAATTATAGTATGTAAAATATTTAATTTATGTTAAATTAATATTGTTTTTTATTAAAAATTAAAAAAAAATGAAATGTATTTCCTTGTCTTTAATAGGAAGCGCCACTTGCAGGGCCCGAGAACTTATACTTGAAAATGTGGGGAAACTGGGAACAACGTGACTTGAGATGGATATACAAGTTGGGGAAAGAGTCTATAGATGTCGCAACAAAGATTTTGTAGAATAAATTTTGACAATAAGACAATTGCAATTTGCAATTATGAATCATTTCATGTTGTTCGTGTTTATTGTTGGTTAGGTTTGGCGAGTGTTGTTGTGTGTTTTATTTGTGTTTTTAGTGTGTTTTATTAGATATTTCATTTACATTTATTTATATAACATAATAATATGTCTGATCATCATATAATCACATTTTTTAATTAATAATAAAATGTTGTTTTTTGTTTTTTTTTAATAAAAAATGTGATCAAAGGTAGGTAGTTTTTTTATGGATATCAACACAACGAAAAATTTAAAGTTGCATAATAAATCTCTATTACAAGAATTAATCAAGTATTGGTTTAGTAAAATTATTTACTTGTAATATTTTTTTATTCACCGTGAAAGCTAATACAATAGAAAGCACTGAAACTCGATAATCATTTCCACTCCATTTGCCACCCTTCTTTGAGAATGTAACTCAAAAACTATGCAATAGATGTCGCTGCCTAATATACTTTATTACGCAGCTGTTGGCGGTAAATTCAAATATACCATAATATTCAGACTTCAGTGTAACTTATACATACATATATGGAATAAAATTCATAATCATTGACTACAAAGTTTTGTAAAAAAAACATATCAGTTCTAATGTAAAAATTGACCAGATTTTTTTTTACAAAATTATGTAGTCAATGATTTATGAATTTCATTTCATGTAAGTTACTCACAATAAAATAAAAGAATAAATTTTTAGTAGGTATATCTATTAAGAGGCATTGGTTTCACATTTTAAGCAAAGACTAAAAAATTCAAAAGCAGTAGTTGTTTTTTAAATGCATATGTACTTAAATTTATTGTTATAACTAGGAAAATTACTAGTAATTAACTGTGATTACTATGATAAAAAATACACATATATGTATATACCTACCTTTCCTCTCTTTAAACATAGATATTTGTCATAAAAATGGAATAAATACGAATGGGATTAATAAATATGCCAAGTAATGCAGATTTTAATGATACTACGACTAAGATCAAAACGATGGTCATGTAACTTTCGTAGACCATGGAACCGTTTCGATTCGTCCATTTCGTAAAATTGAACTATATGAGTAAATTTAGCCGGTTTATTCTGTGAAAATTGTATGTTATATTTGTATAAAGCATTTCTTGTATTCTTCAATAAGTGAGGAACATCAAAAATAGGAATAATTTCTTGATCATTAACGTTATTAAAAGTAGATTTATTTAGTGACACTAAAACTAACTGATGATCCATTAGTGGAGCCCTGATCACAAACTGTACAAATTACTGTCAAAAAAACTTTTAAATCATGTGTTTTTACCACATCCTTAGTAAAATAATATGAAAAAGGTCGCTTCCAGTGCTTACTAATACCTTGCACCAAAAACACTAAAGCGTGATTTGCTACCACATTTTGTCTACCCAAGGAACCAAGAAAATTAGCAGACAATGCTGTTTCATCGAATACTAAACGACAAACCCGATCTCTTGAGTACATTTTCTTTACACGTTACAATTTATTTAGTCATATGGATTTACCCCTTGTATAAAGATCTTGGGATTTACCTTCAAGAGTGCTGTAGCGGCGACAGAGCAAAATGTAGCGAATTTTCATTTTTTTAATGCATATTAGTACAACATCTAAAACGGATTTATCATTAACAGTTTTCATTATTAGAAATAGACCCACCCTTTAACTAATATCATTGATTAACATCCTACATTTAAACAATGCCAATATTAAATTGAATTTGGCAAAACTAGCGACATCTTTAGAATAACAGTTTAAACTGCCTGCTCTTGATTAGCGGACACTGACTACAAATGAAGGCAAGTCCACACTACGCTGGCTGAATTGACTGTATTGTCGGTATTACGATTAGAATAAATACGGTATCGGTATAGATTAAGTAATTTCTCGGTGGTTCCCCAATTCCTTTACTTGCAAATAATCACGTATTAATTATTGCACTTTGTACCGTTTAGATTTTGTTTGTTAGAGATAAATGTTTCCTCTTGTGATATATTTTATTTTTATTAGAGATTAAGCTTATCTTTGTGGTTTGTTTATTGTTTACGTTTATGTTTTGTTTTACCAGAATAAACTGTTTACTTTACTTTAAGTTTTCTCGCTTTTATGTACCTATAAGAAAAAATAAAATTTAGATTACAAAAATAGCCCAAAATAGAGTGGAATTAGAAAAGGTTCGGCTGTAGCGGACAGTAGCGGAATTTTGTAGTGACGTAACGATATTTGTAATTTTCTAGCTGGCAACAGTATATATGCCTCCGGCAGGGCAGCAGTGGCAACACTGGTTTTAATTGTAAAACAAGCAACGCAAATTCACAAAATATCCCCCCTTTTTGTGCATTTACGATTTACGTTTCAGAGAAATACTGTGGAAATGGCAAGTGTTCAAGAAACTTTGTGTAGGTTTTGCCTTAAAACTATAACCGATAAACGTTTCAAAGTGATAGACAACGACATTAAAGATATTCAAAATTTTCTTTTGCTGAAACTGGTAAGTTGGTGGAAAATCAGTTTTTACTGTCTCAATTCGTACACCTCTCAACAATCCCAACACGCGTGTAACTACAATAGTTATTTTCTGCCAGTTATTTTCCGATTTTGTTAAGAGTTGCATATATTTCAGAAATTAGATGATGAGAGCGAGGTTATATGTCTTGCTTGCAAAAGAAAATTATATGCAGCACTGCAATTCAAGGCAATATGTCTGAATGCCGATTACAGCATTATTCCATATTTGAATTGCAACAAAGCGCTGCAGCTTGACGTAAGGTAAGTGTATATGATGAAGGAAAAGAGCAGTAAGTTAATGGATATTTCTTCCAGTCAGGAAATATGTCGATTGTGTATGATCCCAGTAGAAAATGAGTTTAGGTGCATACGTGAAGATGAACTCGAAGCTATTCAGAAATTGATTCCTGAGATGGTATAAATAATATTTAATACTTATATCACAATTTCAAAATATTACTTTGCAGAATATATATATATTCAAAGATCCTGTTCTATGTAAGGAATGTTTTGATTCTCTGTGCACCCACAACAGTTTTCTAAGAGAAGTAGAAGAAAAATGTGAAGGCCTTTTTGAGAGTCAAGCCACAGAAAGCCAAATAGATACGACACCATCTGATTTATGCGTGAAGTCTGTAAACCCCGATGAAGAATTTGATATTAACGAGATGGAAATGTCGATTCAATCTGAAAGTGTGGACACAAAATCTGAAGATAAGGAAAGAAGGTAAGGGAAGACTATTTTAACATTAAATTAAAAACGTAGCTTGGTGCCTGGTCGTGGTACTGTCACGATTTATATAATTAAAGGGGTGCATAAATATATCGTTAAATTTTGAATGCATAATATTAGTATGGTACCAAAAAGTAGAATTATATTTGCAGGAATTGGAAAAATATCCACTCTCCTAAGTACCTAAATATACATATATTTTTTGCAGATAACCTTATAATTTCAGTTCTTATTTTATTTTTTCAATTTTTTTTCTTATATTCTTGAAATTCTAAAGTTTTCACTTAATTATTTTCATAATCATTATTAACATATTTATTTCATCATAAAATTGGAATAATGCCATGTTTTGACACCTATAAATGCATTTGACATTAAATATAACCCCTTGAAACTAAAACCTTGCTTTTGGAAAATACCCTGTATATGCAATTTTTTTAGGTTACTGCAGAACTCCGATAATGAACCATTCGAGAAGAGTGACTGTAGAGATGCAAAAGAAGATGGATATAAACACGAGAATAGATCAGGGATCAAATATAAGATCAAAACCAAGCAGAAACGCAATGTACTGTACAAATGTGATAAATGTATTTACGAAACTGGAAGTGAGATCCATTTTAAAGCACACTATGTGAGACACGTGAAAGATTTGAAAGTGTACAAGTGCGAAAGGTGCAAGTATGAAACTGAAAATAAGAAATTACTTCAAAACCATCAGTTGAAGCATAAAGATACTTCCCAGGTCCGGATCTACTGGTGTAACGACTGCAATTTTGAAACTAAATACAGCAGTGATATCAAACGACACCGACGGGAACATGAAGATCCTTCATGGATTCAAATGTACAAATGTATCGACTGCAATTATAAAGCTAAATATAAAAGAGCTATCAAACAGCACCAACTGAAACATAAAGTTCCTTCACAGGTTCTAATGTACAAGTGTAACGACTGCGATTACGAAGCTAAATATAAAATAGCTATCGAACGGCACCAACTGAAACATAAAGTTCCTTCACGGGTTCAAATGTACAAATGTAACGACTGTGGTTACGAAGCTAAATATAAAATAGCTATCAAACGGCACCAACTGAAACATAGAGATCCTTCAGGGGCTCAAATGTACAAGTGTAATGACTGCGATTACGAAGCTAAATATAAAATAGCTATCAAACGGCACCAACTGAAACATAAAGATCCTTCACGGGTTCAAATGTACAAATGTAACGACTGTGATTACGAAGCTAAATATAAAATAGCTATCAAACGGCACCAACTGAAACATAAAGATCCTTCACGGGTTCAAATGTACAAATGTAACGACTGTGATTACGAAGCTAAATATAAAATAGCTATCAAACACCACCAACTGAAACATAAAGATCCTTCAGGGGTTCAAATGTACAAGTGTAACGACTGCGATTACGAAGCTAAATATAAAATAGCTATCGAACGGCACCAACTGAAACATAGAGATCCATCACGGATTCAAATGTACAAATGTAACGACTGTGATTACGAAGCTAAATATAAAATAGCTATCAAACGACACCAACTGAAACATAAAGATTCTTCACGGGTTCAAATGTACAAGTGTAATGACTGCGATTACGAAGCTAAATATAAAATAGCTATCAAACACCACCAACTGAAACATAAAGATCCTCCAGGGGTTCAAATGTACAAGTGTAACGACTGCGATTACGAAGCTAAATATAAAATAGCTATTAAACGGCACCAACTGAAACATACAGATCCTTCACGAGTTCAAATGTACAAGTGTAACGACTGCAACTATGAAACTAAATATAAAAAAGCTATTAAACTGCATCAACTGAAGCATAACCATCATTCGCAGGTTCAAATGTGCAGGTGTAACGACTAAATACTAGAGGAATATCAAACGACACCAACTGAAACATAAAGATCCTTCACAAGTTCAAATGTACAGCGATTGTGCTTAGAAATATATATTTTTTTAAACCAATATTAAGAGAGCATTTTAAATGTGTATATGTGTATTTTAAATAGGAATAAAGTTTATGTAGAACATGTAATTAATTTTTTTTGTAATTTTTAACACCCTGTATATTACTAAATTTATAGTTTTTGTTCAATTTATACATTTTCTAAAAATTTTTAACATTTTGGACTTGCTAAAAAAATATTTTCCCATGATAATTCAGGATTACCTTTAAAAATCATGCAACAATCTCCAACGTGGTATTGAAATGTCTAGGAAGTTGCCAATATTCCACTGGCAAAATACAAGTGACTCTTTGAATAAAAATAGGGAAAAGTTAATATGTCTGCTATAAGGTTCAAAATTTATTGTTTCAAATTAAATGCAATTGTGTCTAATACACTACGAACAAAGCTATTATAGTTTTAGTTAACTCATTCAATTTGCTACATCCAATATTTCTTTGAAGACTGACAGAATATACCAACTACCATTCAAAATAGTCTGGAAAGTGATATTTTTTAAAACCCTCTTGAGTGTTTTTATTTTAAAAACACTTGTTTTAATACACAAATTCTTTCTTTGTGCTATAACTTGTGATTTTTTTATGTATTTAACTGTTTGGGTGGTATTTATCAACACACTGAAATGGCAAAAAAAATAACATAATCGTTAGTTGAACATTCTTAGTGACAGGGTAAGTAGTAACAATATTATGACATATCGAATGAATGAAAAGCAATTTACACTATTATTTAGCTTTTATCAAAATTTTTTTTTAGATTTCGGAACAACCGAAGTTGACCAGTTTTGTCTACAATTCGAAATTTTGACATAACAACTAATTCGAAACATTTTTCTCTACAGCATTTTTATCGAGAAAAATAAGAGCACCTTTCTCTTTCGTTAATTTTCATTCGAACTTTAATAATCTTTTGACATGAAGATAAGTACCTACCCACTTATACAGGATGTTGACGAAGTAAGTGCACAATATTTAGTTGGTGATAAAACAAAGAAATAAGACGATTTTTTCCTACGGACCCTGGGCCTATCGTTTTTTACTTTTTAAGATGCAAGATGTCAAAGAGTAATAATATAAGACAAACATTATGAACAACATAAATTCAAACAAGTTGTCATAAAATGTCACTGAAAGAGACAATCAATCTGATGGTGAAAATCTACGCTCAAAAACTTTTCTGTACAAAATTTCAGTAAAATACACCTTTTTTTGGAAAAGATAACTAAAATTTGATTTTTTGCACTCATTTCTGCAACACCCTGTATACTACAAGCTTCAGACAACAAAATGTTATATTTAAAAAAATTTGAACAATATGAAACATGAATCAAGACATTTTTGGCAACTTTTTTAATAAAAAGCCTAATTGGTCAATTTATAAATGTTCCCAGTTACTGCTTTTACAAAAAGTTGAACCAAGAATAACTTTTCATTATAGCTCCTTTCTTTTATTCATGATTTCAGAATCATGACGCGTTACGATCCGAAATCAAGCAACCTGATTGGTTTCCATCGGATTGTAATGCGTTATGATTCCGAAATCATGAATAAAAAAAAGGGCTAATATGTATCACCCAGCAGAATAGAAAACTACCAGCAGCGAAAGCTAACGGCGGCATCTTTGATGTCGAATTGTCAGAAATATTTGACCTTGAATTCAAAACTTGACGTTTATAAAACTTATTACACTGAGAGAAAGTTACATATTATATTTACACGAAGAAACAAATTGACACAAATTACGAAATTATAAAATATGGGAAAAATAATTTAATGAGTTGCGTAAAAAATTGTAAAAACTTTTGTTATTCCCTTACAAAGATATTTAAAAAACATTAATTCTGTTACAAAAAGATAAGCGTAACTCTTTCTGACAATATTTCATTTAAATGTTTGTCTAATTATTTGTGCATTGCAAAAATTTCATAAGGCAATGATTGTTATAAATAGTAGTCAGCATACTTTAATTCTTTGAATTGTCGAAACAATTTTCGTTAAACGTAAGCTGATCATACATTTTAAAATGAATGAAAGCAATTTATTTTTCAATTCTTAACAGGATAAGGAGGATGACTAAAATAAAATACAAATATAGTTAATGAAATATACATATTTATACAATAATTATTTTTAATCGAATAAACAATTTTTAGAAAACATTTATTCTAATTTATTTTCTTCTGCGATAGATCGCTTTGAACTCAAAAAAATGGTGGGTACTGCTTGAGCCAACAAAGTTTTTCGTTTTCCTCCTTTCGAAATATACTTTTCATCGAAATGCAATTGACAGTCTATAATTCTGCAAATTTTTGGTAAGCAAATCTTTTCTATTGCAGGCTTTTAACCAAATTTCCGCACTAAAATGTAACATAAAATATGTATTTTTTTCTGATGAACAGAAATATATATGTACGTACTTACTGCGATCTTTTGGCAGGGTAAATAAGCTTATCCCTTGCCGCGCTTTAGACATCCAACCACGACAAATACATGCGTATCCTCCTTTTGTAGCCATCATATTTAAAGGGCAAAACCTAGGATTAGTTGAAAAAATGTATTAAGGAACACGCACACCTGTGATACAAGATTGAATAATATTACCTTCTTCTATAACACCAAGTTTAATAATTTTAAACACTAAAAGGTCTATCTATAAAAATGCAGAACACCACCAAACCACTTTACAAAACTCACAACGCCAAACCAACATACACAAACAAGAAAGGAAAGTGAGGTTGATTAATAAACAACTTGTAAAATGGCGGCGCAAGACATGCGCACTAGAATTGAGATTCGGCGGTAACCTTCGCCTTCGCTTCTGGAATATCCTGTGGTATCAGTTTAAGCAAAGTTCATATATACCTAGCTATTTACTCCTTATGTAAACTTGTACGCCTTGGTACGATTGAGCACAAGCCCGCCATCTGTCTGTAATAAGCTAAAGTTTAGGCCGCCTCATAATTTCTAGATGATCCATTCATAATTTAGGACCGTGTGTATAGCAAGAATGATTTGGTTCATTTAGCACTTCGCGCCTACAGTTTCCATTTTACCAACGCGCATTCCCGTGCTACCTAACACAAAAATGTTGTTACTTATCTACAGGGTGGAAACGCAAAAACCGCTCGTCACCTCCGTGATTTTATTTGATACGAGAAACACCGGTAATGTAAAACTTACAGTGGTTTAAAAATATTCCTTATATTTGTGGGAGTTGATGCGCCGGGGGACGGTGAATTTGGTTCAAATTAAAGTCTCGTTGATCTTCAAACACTTTTATTCTGCAAAACTTCTTAAGCGCCCTAACAAACTTACAAAAACGTGACCATCACCAATTGAAATCAGTCGCTACGCATGCGCTTCACCGTTCTAGTGTCTAAAGCCACCACCAGGCCCGATCAGGCGGCAGTTTCAAACCCGGTTACTACATATTATAAGACGACGACAATTCAATGTCGCATTTCACGAGTCAGAGAAACCTATAATTTATCATTGCGTATCTCTAAAAATCTATTTTGAAGACATTTTCTTTTCAGTGTAGTAAAGTAAACTACAAAGAATGTTCCATTTAGTTAATTCGGTCTATATCTCGGAAATGCAATATAGAATTAATTCGCTTCGTGCTTCATGTAGTATTTTTATTAGGTCTGTTCCAACAAGAGTCAGAGATTGGTTCCGAACCGTTCGAAATGTTTGGCCAGCTAAGTTCTAAATGTGTCTTCAGTGAATATATCGCAAGAATTAGTTGGATACACATTTCTGACGGTTCGGAACCAATCCCTGACTCTTGTTGGAACAGACTTATTATCAACATAATTTTCAGTATCATCCTCGTATGTCGCGTTAAAAACAATTATTTCTTGCAGGTAAATATAGTTTTATATGAGTGTAAACATTTAGTGTAATATATAGTATTATTATTTTCAGTTGCATTTTCTTAAGTATTTTGATAAAACTATAATGAGTATACAGGGTGTCCCAGAACTATTTTGACAAGCGCTATCTGGGATGTTATCCTGCATATTCTGTTGCAAAATAATTAGTTACAGGAATAATTCTTAATTACTTTCAGTTTTCCTTGTCATTATATAATTCCTGGTTAGACATTTTATTATTTTTATTAAAACAACTTGAAGATTATCACATAATATTTTTTAATAAAGCACAAAACAGCACATTATTTTGTATACAATTTTATGATTTCTGCATATCAAAAATAGGTATTTAAAAATAAAATACCTACCTCTACTACGATCTAAATTCAGTTTTTAATAAAATGTAATAATATGTACAGAGTGGATATCTACCTTATTTTAATATAATCATTATAAAATAAGGTATCCACTCAGTAGTCAGATACCTGTAATTACCTAAGTATTTTGCGATTGTGTAAATATAGATATATACAAATTTCAAATTAGAACGAGTTATTTGGGAAAAAAATCTGGAAATGTCGATTTATTCCTATATATTACGCATATTTTCTGTTTATAAATTAAATCTTCCAAATAAAAGTGATAATGTTTCTAACCCACACTGAAAAAAAACTGTATGCATATTTATTGAATAATTGTTATATTTTTATATATAAATTATGTTTGAAACAGTACCGGAATTTTATACTATTTTTATACAGTCAATTGTGTACTTATTGTGTATATTGTATTCAGTATTTCCTCGGTAACTCATTTCATTGTAAACTATATTATTTTATTATTTATATTTGTATGTACTGCGGTACTGCACTCTCCCGTTTTCAAATCGAACGGTGTCACGATATCGCTGTGTGTTGGTTGCGTCTAGACAAACACAATCTGTGCGCGAACTCACAAATCCAGTCAGAATCAGTGTTGCCAGATGGGAGGACATTACACTATAGGAAGGTTTTTTAACATAAAAGGGTACAAGGGTTTTTTGTGTTAAACAGATGGAATTTTTATCATCCCACAGACTCTCGCACGGCTTTACGTAAATGTTGATATAATTGAACAGAAAAAAAGAAAACAGTTTTTAAATTTTTGAACAAAATATTCTTAAGTTTTTAAATTTTAGCGGGAAATATTATTAGGACGTCTGTAACTTGTACATATACAGGGTGATTCAGAACTTATCCAAAAAAAAAATTCTGGATGTACAGGGGACCCTTACAAATACAATTTTGTAAAGAAAAAATCAAAAAGGTCAGTTCGAAATTGATTTAAAAATACACTTCTGCACGGCACTGGAAACTGGTCCACTGTAAAACCTGACCTCGCACAATGCGACCGGTATGGCGGCGTGATAAAAACGGACAAAAACTTTCGCAAGGAAAGAAATATGTAAATAGAATTTTATCGCACCTATTTTATATCGGCAAATTCAAATGCTTTTGCCTTTATTAATTATTAATAAAATTAATTTGTGTTTTTAAATAATAAAATCATTTGACATACCCGATGCTGCAACAGCAATTGTTCAAAATTTTATCCACTCACGTGTAAACACATTTGGGTCCGTCTTACTCACTTTCTACGAACTAACACAAATGATGTCTTGCTTCACCATAACACAAATACTTCACCATAATACAAATGTTGTCTTGCTTCACCATAAATTAAAACGATATCCATCAACTCTGAGTTGCTATACACGCAAACCATTTTTGACACTAACTACTAAAAAACTGTTGTAAACACCACAGATAACAGGTAAAAACTACCGCAACGACGGATTTCAGTATTAGGAGTCACATGGCTCTCCACACGTATTGCTAATGACGCTAGAGACTACAGTTGTCCAGCTATTTAGTGGTTGAATGTACTATAACTTCAATAATTTTTTTCTCGGAAACTATAAGGATTTTACAAAAAATTTTGTCTACGTTATTAACTCCATTTCTCATGCCGCATTTATTCCCAAATTTTTTTGGATAAGTTGTGAATCACCCTGTATATAACACTGGTTGCATAGATTGTGATATTAATATGATTTTGATATTACAGATATTTTATTTTTTTATATAATGGGAAATTGCAACATTAATATTATCAGAAATATGCAACAGATAACAATATTATAATTTTTTAAGGGATATTTTTCTATATATAGCCAGAGGGCAAATGAGGTCCCGCAAAGCGCCTACACCGGCCATGACGATGGACGGGACCCGCCTTAACGAGGATGTCCAGGCCTACAGAGATAGGGCAGGACAAAGAGGGATAGTCCCCCTCGGTCCCAAACAGGCCCGGATTGGGCCGGCGAGTTACCGAGTAAAACTCGGTGGGCCGGTCACTCCGGGGGCCGGTTAGCTCTAGTGTATACCACTCTTTAAGTTTTTAGTATAATCAAATAATATAATAATAATCAAGGTCAAAATTCAAAAATTGAAAGCACGAGAACTTGCCAAAACTGCGTTATTTGCTGTTTTTCGGTGCTGACAAAGTATAGGCTATATACGTTGGCATACTCCAACTTATATTGGGTATATAAGTATCTGTTGACACTTTCATGTACCCAAGTCAGATGCGAGACAACGTTCTCCAAATTAAAATATATTTTAAATAGATTAAGAAATTGCTTGTCGCAAGAGCACTTAGAGGCGTTTCTATTTATGTCTGTAGAAAAGGATATTCTTATAGATTTAGAAAATAATGAAATTATTGATGAGGTTGCTCAGAGAAGTTCCAGCCTTAAAAATTTATTATTATTTTAGTTAGGTACTAGGCATTTTTGTATTGAATCAACTTTATTTAGTATTTAGGTTGTTTCTTTTAGTTTAGTCTTTGTTTGTTTCTTGAAATTTTTATGGCATAACTGCTTATTAACACGTTAATAATTTCTTTAAGTGTTTTTTTTTTCGTTTTTATTTGCTATTAGTGGGCAGGGTTTACTTAAAAATCCGCTTTTATCCGATAAATGATCTCTCTCTAATGCTTTTTCCAAAAATTATCCTTGTGTAAGTCTATATATTTGTACAAATGGACTTTTTATTGAAATTCTAAGGTGCCAGGAGAAAGCGTGANCGGGGTTTACACAGACGAGCCGGCGAAGCAAGAAGAGCGCCAGAAGAAAGGGCCCTAGCCGGCGGGGCCCAGCCAGGACAAAAGGAGGTCCCACAAAGCGCCTACACCGGCCGCATTTGCGGTCGGGGTAGACGACGGATGGGGCCCACCTACGAAGGCTGTCCAGTCCTACACGAGATGAGGCAGGATAAAAAGGGATAATCCCCCTCAATCCCAAATCATTGAGGCCAATTTCTGGCCATGGAATAATGGCGCGCGGTATTGATATAGATTAAGTATTTTCAATTTCTCGGGAGTTCTTTTACTTAATAAACTGTTTACTTTACTTCAAGTTTTCTTGTTTTTATGTACCTATAAAAAAAAATAAAATTTAGATCATAAAAATTCTAGTTGATAGCCCAAAATAGAGCGGAATTAGAAAAGGCTCGGCTGTAGCGGAGAATAGCAGAATTTTGTAGTGACGTAACGATATTTGTAATTTCCTAGCTGGCAACAGTGCATATGCCTCCGGAAGGACAGCAGTGGCAACACTGGTTTTAATTGTGGTAAAATAAGCAACGCAAATTACGTTTTACACCTAGGTTTTACATATTTTCATTGTTTTATAGTTTTATATTTATGTTTGAGATACTGTGGAAATGGAAGGTGTTCAAGAAACATTGTGTAGATTTTGCCTTAAAACTATAACCGATGGACATTTCAAAGTGATAGACAACGATATTGAAGATATTCAAAGTTTTCTTTTGCTGAAACTGGTAAGTCAGTGGAAAATCAGTTTTTACTATCTCAATTCGTACACCTCTCAACAATCCCAACACGCGTATAACCACAAAAGTTATTTTCTATCATTTATTTTCTTCCTGTTTTGTTAGAGTTGCATATATTTCAGAAATTAGATGGTGAAAGCGTGGAGGTTATATGCCTTGCTTGCAAAAGAAAATTATATGCAGCATTGAAATTCAAGACAACATGTCTGGACACCGATTACACAATTATTCCATATTTGGATTGCAAGAAAGTGCTGCAGCTTGACATAAGGTTAGTGTATATGATGAAGGAAAAGAGCAGTAAGTTAATGGATATTTCTTACAGTCGGGAAATATGTCGATTGTGTATGCACCCAGTAGAAAATGAGTTTAGGTGCATACGTGAAGAGGAGCTCGAAGCTATTCAGAAATTGATTCCTGAGATGGTATAAATAATATTTAATACTTATATCACAATTTCAAAATATTACTTTGCAGAATATAAATATCATCAAAGATCCTGTTGTATGTAAGGAATGTTTTGATTCTCTGTGCACCCACAACAGTTTTCTAAGAGAAGTAGAAGAAAAAAGTGAAGGCATTTTTTACAGTCAAGCCACAGAAAGCCAAATAGATACGACATCATCTGATTTATGCGTGAAGTCTGAAAACCCCCGATGAAGAATTTGATATTAACGAGATGGAAATGTCGATTAAATCTGAAAGTGTGGACACAAAATCTGAAGATGAGGAAAGAAGGTAAGGGAAGACTATTTTAACATTAAATTAAAACGTAGCTTGGTGCCTGGTCGTGGTACTGTCACGATTTATACAATTAAATGGGTGCATAAATATATCGTTAAATTTTTAATGCATAATATTGGTATGTTATCAAAAAATAGAATTATATTTGCACGAATTGGAAAAATACCCACTCTCCTAAGTAAAGAATACTTATATATATTTTTGCAGATAACCATATAATTTCAGTTCTTATTTTATTTTTTCAAGTTTTTTCTTGTATTCTTGAAATTCTAAAGTTTTCACTTAATTATTTTCATTTTAATCATCATTAACATATTTATTTCATCATAAAATTGGAATAATGCCATGTTTTGACACCTATAAATGCATTTGACATTAAATATAACCCCTTAAAACTAAAACCTTGCTTTGGAAAATACCCTGTATATGCAATTTTTCAGTGACAGGCTACTGCAGAGCTCTGATAATGAACCATTCGAGAAGAGTGACTGTAGAGATGCAGAAGAAGATGGATGTAAACACGAGAACAAATCTGGGATCAAATATAAGATGAAAACCAAGCAGGAGCGCAATGTACTATACAGATGTGATAAATGTATTTACGAAACTGGGAGTGAGATCCATTTTAAAGCACACTATGTGAGACACGTGAAAGATTTGAAAGTGTACAAGTGCGAAAGGTGCGAGTATGAAACTAAAAATAAGAAATTACTTCCAAAGCATCAGTTGAGGCATAAAGATACTTCACAGGTCCCGATCTACAGGTGTAACGACTGCAATTTTAAAACTAAATGCCTCGGTGATATCAAACGACACCAACTGAAACATAAAGATTCACCGCAGGTTCTAATGTACAGGTGTAACAACTGCGATTACAAAGCTAAATACAAAATAGCTATCAAACAGCACCAACTGAAACATAAAGATCCTTCACGGGTTCAAATGCACAAGTGTAACAATTGCGATTACGAAGCTAAATATAAAATAGCTATTAAACGGCACCAATTGAAACATAAAGATCCTTCACACATTCAAATGTATAAGTGTAACGTCTGCGATTACAAAGCTAAATATAAAATAGCTATTAAACGGCACCAACTGAAACATAAAGATCCTTCACAGGTTCAAATGTACAAGTGTAACGACTGCGATTACGAAGCTAAATATAAAATAGCTATTAAACGGCACCAACTTAAACATAAACATCATTCACAGGTTCAAATGTACAAGTGTAACGACTGCGATTACGAAGCTAAATATAAAATAGCTATTAAACGGCACCAACTGAAACATAAACATCATTCACAGGTTCAAATGTATAGGCGTAACCACTGCGATCACAAAACTAAATACAAGAAGACTATCAAACGACACCAACTGAAATATAAAGATCCTTCACGGGTTTACATGTATAGGTGTAATGACTGTAGTTACAAAACTTTATACAGTAGTTATATGAAAAAGCACCAGCTGAAACATAAAGATCCTTCGCATGTTCAAATGTACAGGTGTAACGGCGGCAATTGTGCTTAGAAAAATATTTTTTTAAATACAAATATTCAGAGCATCTTAAATGTGTATATGTGTATTTTAAATATCAATACAGTTTATGTAGAACATGTAATTAGTTTTTTTTTTGGAAAAATTAGGAACAAAAAGTTGAATCTAAAATAGATATGCTCCCTTCCCGCTCTACTTTAAATAGTTGCAGTAATGTTTTAGTAGTGAAAATGAGTTCTAAGGAAGAGGTGTTTTTATTGGCGGAAAAACATATTTAAGGGGTGAAATACTCTCAAACTTTGCCCCCAAAAACAGTTTTTTCTAAATATCTGGGGTTCTAATCAATATTTTGGAAAAAAAGGAAATTACTACTTATAAAAAACAAATGTTTCACATGTGATTCCGTGTTTGGGGGTTGCTACCCTTTTTTATTTTAGAAAAACTTTAATTTTCAAACATTTTTTATATACAAAATTTATATATGCTCAAAAAGAATTAAAAATATAATTTATGTAAACAAATTGATAAAACTAAATTGACCTGTTTCGGGGTTTTTGTTAAAATCTCTTAAGGGGGTGAACAATCCTCTAGTACAAGAAATGTCTGTACGATTAGAATTACCATTATAAAATAAAGTTTTTACTTTTTCTTTAATCATTCGAATAATTTTTTCCATTAGCCTTAAAACGGATGCAAACTACCCCTCATGTTCACCCCCCAGGAACAGTATTTCCGTGATATCTCGCGTTCTAATCAATATTTTGGAATTAAACAAAAGTGGAAACTACTTCTTATAAAAAAAAACAGATGTTTCACCAGTGATTCCGCGATTGGGGGCTGCAAGCCTTATTTTGGAAAAAATGTATTTTTCAAACAAAATGAAAATTATTTCTATTGAACAAAAGGAATGATTCACAAGCAATCTTGTCTGTAATTTGTATTTTTAGTGAAAATTTATGAAAATAATAAGTATAATTTTACCATCTACAAACCGGGGGATGCAATCCCTAATGTTCAATGGACTGTGAATCGTCCTTTAGTAGAGGCCGTTTTTCATTTTGCTTAATCAAAAAAAATTTGATAGGGCCAATAGAGGACAGTGTCAACTTAACTTCGTTTTTATTTGAATGCTCGTTATTTTAATCTTTAAACATTATTAGGAAATCGTTGGGTATTGTCTGTTTTTTTAAATAGTTTTTAAAACAGAGTGACTAAAATACAGGGTGTCCCGAAATAAATGCAACAAAATTTGGTCAGAAATTCTTAAGAGAAATTTAAGGGACCCGTATTTTTTATTTTTGATAAGTGCGGCCCCCTTTCGGAGATATAGCCCCCTGAAACAAGCCCCTAAAAATTTAATTTTTTTTATATCTCAGAGCTCTATCGCACAAGAACCACCAAATTTGGTACACAGGGATTTTATGACATGTAGAATGCGATGCTGATAAGCTTTTTGGCAAGGGGCCCCCACAAGACACTTTTTCGGGGGCCCCCTTGCTTTTGGGGCCACCGAACTTTAGTTGCATATTTAATTTTTAAAAAAATTAGTAGCCCCTTAGAAACTCCAGGGAATTTAAAAACTTTTTTGTCTCTTAAAATTTTTTCGAAAAAAGCAGCGTTTTTCGAAAAAATGGCTAAATGTGATTGGATGCATATCGAGGTTCATATGAAATTTTAAAGTGTTAATCGTAGGTGGCTGGCATTCGCAATAAACAATCAATTTTATTCTGTGACAGTTGTCATTAACCATCATCGGGAGCTTATGGATACAGGATCAGTAGTTGTAAAAAATCACAATTTAAAGAAATTTAATTTTAATTTAAAGAAATCACAATTTAAACATTAACAATTAATAAGAAAATGTGAATATCAAAATAAGATACAATAAACTTGGAAATTAATAACAAAATTAATGGTACTTCATGATTAAATAATTTAATTCTAAAAAGTTTGTTAAAATCACACTGGTCAGTTCCGTAAAACGTGTTCAAAGTGAGAACCGTTTTGTTCAACACAAGCCTGCAAACGTGACACGAAATTTTGACGTATTTTCGTGTGAATGTTGGGAATCTGTCTAATTTCTTCAGCCGCAGCAAGGATTCGTTCATGTAATTGTTCCCGGGTTCTAATTGGTACGGCATAGACGCGATCCTTCATGGCCCCCCAGAAAAAAAAGTCCATGGCATTTAGATCGGGAGAACGGGGGGGAAAATTTCATATAAATCCCGGATTTAAGTTGTAACGTTGAAGAGCCCATAAGCTAAAATTTCTTCTTCGTGGCAAATCTTCTACTTTAAGTTCCTGGGCCTTTTGAAAGTGAAAAGGTTTCAACAGTTGTCGTTTGATAAAGCGGTGTATTCTTGTTCTGGGAATCTCAAGTTGAGATGACGCGCGTCTTATGCTTATTTCGGGATTTTCTTCAATTAAATTTAAGATAATTTCTTCCTGTTCGGGAGTTAATAAATAACTTCTCCCTGAATTAGGTTTTTTCACAACTACGGATCCTGTCTCCATTAGCTGCCGATGTACTCGTGCAAACATTGAATGGTATGGGAGTATGCGTGCAGGAAATCGCTCGGCGTACAATCTGCATGCGAGACGTGAATTTCCACGAGCCTCCCCGTAAATTAGGTGCATTTGTACCCTTTCTTGGACAGAAAATCTCACCATTTTTTCGGGAACAATGATTACTGACAACTAATGGTAACACTTTGACACTGGTTAATGACAACTGTCACAGAATAAAGTTGATTGTTTATTGGGAATGCCAGCCACCTACGATTAACACTTTAAAATTTCATATGAGCCTCGATATGCATCCAATTACATTTAACCATTTTTTCGAAAAACGCTGCTTTTTTCGAAAAAATTTTAAGAGACAAAACAGTTTTTAAATTCTCTGGAGTTTCTAAGGGGCTACTAATTTTTTTAAAAATTAAATATCCAACTAAAGTTCGGTGGCCCCAAAAGCAAGGGGACCCCGAAAAAGTATCTTGTGGGGGCCCCTTGCCAAAAAGCTTATCAGCATTGCATTCTACATGTCATAAAATCCATGTGTACCAAATTTAGTGGTTCTTGTGCGATAGAGCTCTGAGATATAAAAAAAAATAAATTTTTAGGGGCTTGTTTCAGGGGGCTATGTCTCCGAAAGGGGGCCGCACTTATCAAAAATAAAAAATACGGGTCCCTTAAATTTCTCTTAAGAATTTCTGACCAAATTTTGTTGCATTTATTTCGGGACACCCTGTATATGGATTTTCATTTTCATATCAATAACCAGTCCTATGTGTATAGTAATACCTATTTGTTTGAATCAATCATCAATCATTGAATTTTACTGTTTATTCAGCATCTACTTTTTTAGAAGATCGTTATTTGAAAATATTTGAATATTTGAAAATATTGTTTTAATAGTTAAGAAAATGAGTTTTATGGAAGAGGTATTTTTATTGGCTCTTCTATTTAAAGAGGAAGACAAGCGCCAAAGAAAAAAGCATGAAAGATTTTGGATTTATCCAATTAACAGAAGCAGAAAGTAGAGGGTGAATTTCAAACTTTATTAAAAAAAATTGTTATTGGACGAACAGTGATTTTTTCAGTACCTCCGCATGTCATCTGGAAAGTGCAATGAGCTACTAGAGATTATTCACAAAGACATTCAGTTGCAAAATAGAAGACGGTAAGACGATAGAAGAAGGTAATTTCTTTTAAATTCCGTGTAGTTACGTTGCCGATTTACTTTGATTTTAAATGATTCATAGAATTAGCATGGTACGTGATCATCAAAAACATTCGCACTAGACATTCTTGAGCTCGTCTTAATCGCATCGCTGTCTCCCGTGCAAGGGCGTTTACTTAAACTTTAATTTTGAAAATTCATACACCTTTTTTTTAAAAACAATTGTAATAAATTAATATATTTGTTTATAAAAGAAATTAAAAATATAAAATTTTATGTTAAAAGGTAGTACATTTCTATATCTTAAAAATTTTGCTCTGGAATTTTAAATTTAAAAAAAAATAAATTTTTGTCTATCGAAATCAGAATAAAAGTTTACAGTGCAACTAAAGCTATATAATGTAACATACCAATTTTATATAGGGGGAATGAAAGAAAGAACGGAAGAATAAAAACCTGGCTGAAAAATGTATTATGGTACAAAATCGTCTCAATGGCTTAACTAATGAGTATACACAGAGAGCTTAATTTTGACCACCATGAAGATTTTATTAATAAAGTGGTCGACAAATTTTCAAAGAATCCTAAGATTGTTTTACCTAATTTTCGTTGAATTTCTTTTTTTTATTATTCATATATCTTTTTATGTTTTTCTTGTTGGGGTTGATCTATTTTCACAATAATTTGTAAAATAGAGAGGATCATGGGCCTATGGTTTTTTGCTTTTTAAAATACCTACAAGCCGTCAAATAGTATTAATATAAGACACACTATGAATGAACAGCCTAAACTGAAACAAGTTGTCATAAAATGTCACTGTAAGAGATAGTAGCCAACACTTTCAGGCAGATGGTGAAAAATTACACTAAAAAACTTGCGTGTAGAAAATTTCAGTAAAATACACCTTTTTTGGAAAAGATTACAAAAATTACATTTTTTGCACTCATTTCTGCAACACCCTGTATACTTCAAGCTTCTGACAACAAAATATATTATCGAGACAAAATTTGAACAATGTCAAATCTGTATTAAGACAAACTTATCGAATGGAGAAAGTACATTTTTGTCAACTTTTTTTAGTAGAAACTAGAAAGCCTAGTCAATTCATTAATATTTCCGGTTACTTTTACAAAAAGTTTAAATGTGAATAACTGCATTATATCAGTTTAAGCAACGAATTGTCTTTTTGGGGCACATTTCTTCCGATTTGTTGACGTTGATCCTGCCCCCTGAACACTTCTCTTAAAACTATAGGCACCGTCAACATTTAGACGGACCCTATATACAAAGGACCCCTATATTAAGGACAACATTTATATATAGTGTTTTGAACATTTATCTAACTTAAGTTACGGAATTAAAATTATTGTTATTTGTGGCATTAAATAGATTGCTCTGAAATGCTCTGAATGTAGAGTAGAACGAGTATTACTTCTGCACATGAACACAGATGGAAAAAGTGAACATGTGAGGTCACAGTTTAGAAATCACAGAAACTTTTTTACTAGTCTCTTTGATTTTAAGATAATTCAATTATAATTTGAACGTCAAAGTATTTGTCGTATTAGTCAAATTTGATATGCCAACTTATTTTTTCGGAAAAATGGGCGGGGCATGTGTCTACTGATGCGATTCAGCTGTTTTCAGAAATAGCAAAACAGCACCATCTCTCGGTCGTTTACGTTCGAGAAAATAAATAACAAATTTTCATATTTTTCTCAAAACTTTTTACTGGGTTTTTATTTTCGAGTAAAATATAAATATTTATGAAATTTATGTAAAAATGTTTGTTACACATGTCTAGAAATCAGTTTGTAATACTATGTAATTATGTATATTTCAATAGTGATACATATACTTATTTAGTCCATAAATAGTCAAATAATATACAATGGTAACTCTGACAAAACAAACTGTATTTAATTTAACTTTTGTGATTGACATTTGCCAACTGTAGTTTCAATGAATGTAAACCTTTAAATTTAAGAACGCCTGCCACAAAAAGATGTAATTTGTTACTGAAACTGTTGTAATAAGTTCCGATCAAGGTTCTGATAGCGTAGCTTATAGAGTCAGTGCTCCTAAACCCAATTTTTTTCGTTAATTGCGAAAATAAGCTGTCAAAACCAGGAAGAAAATTGTAACAGTCTGCCCCATGACGTCACCAAATGTATTTCATAGTCTGTGGTAATACCAACGAACAAACCTATATTGTATGGCCGTGTTCTTTTATTCCTCGTTTTAATGTGATGAATTCCATCGATGTATTACGATTGGTCTGTTTAAAAAATTCTAATCTCTTATTGGCTCTACGGAATCCATCACATCGAAATGATGAATAAAAGAACACGGCCTATGTTTGGGTCACAGCATAATAAATATTTATTTATGCTGTGTTTAGGTTATGTAACAATTGGAATTGGAATTATTTTGTAAACACAGTGTCATAGATTACACAGCGGTTAAAGATGCAACCAAGAAGTTTTAACGACATAATTTGCAGTCTGTGTCTTAATGTTGTAAGTGAAAGAAATTGTGAAATAACTGAAGATGTAAGGAAAGTTCTAGAAGTAGTTTTGCCAAATCTGATATTGGTAAGATGAAGTTATTAATATTACTCTCATGTGTATGGGGTAATTCTGTAGCTAATTTTGATATCTTTAGTTACGAATATATTTCAGAATTTGGAGGGAGTAGATAAGTTTGGAATGTGCACAGCATGTTCTGTAAAATTAATCTCCGCCTTTAATTTTAAATCGACATGTATGGATACCGAGGGAATTATTGTGCCTTATGTTAATTCTAGTGATAAGTCAGTGGTTGATTTGAAGGAAATTTATAAAAAGGAGAAAGAAAATATTCAGCTAACCGATATACAAGAAAATCAGAAAATATGTCGATTGTGTATTCAATTGGTGACAGATGGCTTTGTATCGCTAAATACAGTGGATGTTGACATAATTAATACATATATACCACAAGTCGTAAGTAAATTTCAAATTACAACATCTCGCGCAAATTACGTTACGTTATTGCAACATTTAATTCTCTCTACATATTTAAAATTTCATTTACTTGTTTTTCTTCACTTTCTTAAAAAAACAATAAATATTTCACCAAAGATTAACATCCTTTCATTGCAGAACATCAGTGCTACCAAGAATCCTGTTATATGCGGACCATGTTTTGAATCGCTTCGTACTCATGGTGATTTTTTAAAAAATTGCCTTGGTGCACATGAAAAATATAAAAGTACAAATAAACAATCTTATATTAAAATAGAAGAAATTGAAGTAAAACTGGAAGATGGTCAAGATGTTCAGGAGAAATACAGAGACATTAAATTGGAAGAGTTTGAAATAAAACTGGAAGATGACGGGGATATGCTCGAGAAATATAAAAGCGTTAATACGCAGGCTCATATTAAATCTGAAGAAATTGACATAAAGATAGAAGATGATCGGGAGAGGTAAGAAAATTTCGATGAAATCTTAGAAATTTCAAATTCATTCCAGTAGCGTTTCTATTTTTTATAGAGGTATCTTCTTAAAAATGATATATAAAATAGAATTAAAAACACAGTTGTTTTAGTTGAAATAGAAAAAGCAAAGTTATTGTAATGTGATCTGCAATTGAAGTTTTATGGTTAATAAAGAGATCTTGTTTTATAAAAGTGAAATAATGCTTTGTGGAATTCGGAAACCTTATTGAAAATGATCTCTACTTTTAACAGCGCACAATTCTGTCAAAAAGAAAAATAATAGATCAGGCTTGTAATTTGCTTGAATTTAAATTATTCTTGACCATTGAATTGAATTAATTCAGTCAGAAACCTCAAATTAGTGCAAAAATTTTTGTAAAAAAACATTCTTTATCAATTGTTTCTGAATTCCGCGAAGCTTATTATCAAATAAATCAAATTTCTAATAACACGTTATATTTGTATTGCAAATGACTAAAAAAAAAATTTATTACGCAAAAACCGTTAGAAATACGAGCAATTTACAACATTGAATAAACTCAAGAATAACCTTTCCTTTCATGATAAAATCAAAGCAAATGCTGTAAAGTTACCTGTAAAAAAATATGAGCACGTTTATTTAGGGGTGGACATGAATCGTATGAAATTGTGCCATCTAGTGGTTTTCATCAATATTTCTAGGACTGTGAATTCATTTTGAGGGAACTTTTTTGTAAATTCAAGGCTTTATTGTGAAATATTGTGTACATTATTATTTTCCAAAATATTGTCCATCACTAGCCTCTACTTATTCCCATCTTTCTGGCAGCATACAGATTCCCTATCAAAAGAACAACTCATTTGATATTATCCACCAATCAATCCAATTTTTCATATCTTTGTAAGATTGGAAGCGCTGCTTAACCAGGCCGTGTTCTATGGATTGGAACAAGTAGTAATCAATGGAGCAATATCTGGTGAATATAGCGGGTGGGGTAAATAAAACATCTCATTTCAGCGTTTCTTTTTTTATTTATTTTCCATTAAGACAGTATACATGTATACGATTCGTCAAGCACTTAATCTAACAAAAAAAAAAATAGAAACTTCAATTTAAAAATCTAAAAACTGACACACTGGAAAAACATTTATCGAGCAAATATAGATTTAACTTTCGTTTAAAAATATTTACAGATAAACAGTATTTAACATTGTTTGATAAACGATTAAAACATTTTGGACCCAAGCAGCAAGGAGCAATCAGGGCTAGTTTTAGTTTGGCAAACTGTATTGAAGTCGCCACTTCTAAAACGTCGAAACCGATACTCACATGTTTTTATTAATAGAGTATGTTTACCGTAAATTTCCAGCAGCACTTGATGACTTACAGCATTACTTTTCTTTGAATTAAACAGGAAAAGTAAAACTTCCCACAAATGGTGTTTTGTTATCTCGTAATTGGACATCTTCGGAGCTGAGAAAAAAAATGTTGCTACACTTCAGCAAAATGACTAATAATAAAAAGTAAATCCTAATGACAGAGCATTGACATGAATGTAGTTACAAAAGTGTCCGATGCGATATACAGGGTGTTAAAAAAAGAGTGTAAAATATTTAAGGAGGTAATAGTATGAACCAAAATAAGCAGAAAAGTCTCAATAAATTTGGTCCGCAAAGTAACGGCTGCGGAGATATATATGGAATGTTTTATGTTTTTTAGCCCCTTTTTTTATTTTGCAAAAACGTTGTGTATTTTCTTATAATAGTTGGTTGATGTTTAGCGAAATAAACAGTACGTATTTGACAGTTGTTCTCAGTGCACAAGTTTTCTTTCGCTATGGCTGGTTACTCTAACGCAAAATTAACAGACATGCATTTCATGTATGGTCGTGCTAATGGAAACGCCACCGAAGCGCGACGTCTTTATGTTAACGTTTATCCAAATCGCCAGATTCCTTCACAACGCATGTTTGGAAGAATTCACCAAAGATTGCGTGATACTGGTTCCTTGAGCAAACAGTGCCATTTATCCAGAAGACCAAGGTCGGTATCCACTCCTAGAGCAGAAGAAGAAATTCTAGCACTGGTAGAGCAGAATCCAGGTACGAGTGTGCGGAGAATATCAGCCGAGGTAGGAATTAGTGGTCCTCTTGTTTGGAGAATCCTTCACGAGCAACTGCTTTATCCATACCATGTGCAACGAGTACATGCCTTAAATCCAATAAATGATCATCAAGCACGTTTGGTTTTTCGCCGCTGGTTTCTACGTCATGATGCTGAAGACCCTTGTTTTCTTGCAAACATTCTTTTTACTGATGAGGCCGGGTTCACAAGAAATGGAGTGTTTAATTTTCACAATACGCATATTTGGGCCGACGAAAATCCTCATGCTCTAATAGAATCTGGACATCAGGCACGTTTTTCATTAAACGTTTGGATGGGTATTGTTGGTGACAGGTTTCTAGGTCCTGGTTTTACCAAACCGATTAACAGGCGCTGCTTACCTCAACTTTCTGCAGAACACACTGTATGAGTTTTTGGAAGACATTCCTTTGAATCAGAGGCAACAAATGTGGTTCCAGCATGATGGTGCTCCAGCTCATTTTTCCATGGCCGTTAGAGAGCATTTACACCAAACTTTTCCACATAGATGGGTAGGAAGTGCCGGACCTGTTTTATGGCCTCCAAGATCGCCTGATCTGAACCCTCTAGATTTCTTTGTTTGGGGATATGTGAAGACATTAGTGTATGGTACTCTTGTAAATGGCCTGGAAGAGCTGCAGCTACGGATTAATCAAAAGTGTCAAGAAATCCAAACCAAGGAGGGTGTTTTCGAAAGAGTTCGAATATCGTTGAGACGAAGATGTCGTGCCTGCTTGGAAATGGACGGAGGGCACTTTGAACATCTTCTGTAACTTTGTTTTTTGTTTGTTAAAAGCTTCCTTTGTCGGTTTATTCCTAATAAAATAAAATGTTTGAAAAACGAATAGTGGTCCATATCTCCGCAACCGTTACTTTGCGGACTCATGTTTATTAAGACTTTTCTGCTTATTTTGGTTCATACTATTACCTCCTGAAATATTTTACACTCTTTTTTTAACACCCTGTAGTATAAGTTACGCCATCTATTGTAAATCCCTCAAAATTTATTCACAGTGTTAGTACGTATATGTGTGCTGTTGTAGATATCTATGGGATATTCATTAAGTTCACGAAATTTAAAATTTTGGTGCTTACAGTTTAGGGTAAAAAATAGTGAAAAAAGTTGTTGGTTTGAAAATAATTATTATGAATTAGTAGGAAATGTTGCTCTAGTTAAAGCGTATTTGTACAAAATCAAAATGTATATTGCTTAATTCAAATTTACCAAGTGTTATTTGTGTACTACAAGCTATTTGCTCTATGAAAACATAAGTTTCAATCTACTCTTAAAAATTTGAATAATTTCACAAAGCAAACGTGATTTTTTATCTTTGTCGTAAAATAAAATTTCAAAAGCAACATTTCATTATTTTAAATAATCAATCGAATGGCATAGAAAAAAATTGTTTTAGTGTTAAATCATAAAAATTAACGAAAAAATTGAAATTGTTATAACTTTTTTATTAAAAATTAAAAAATATATATTTTTCTCTGAAAAGAAAGATTACATTATTTAGAGTAGATTGAAAGAAAAATTATAAAAGTCATTCATTTTTCTGCTTATAATTTTTTTAAATTTCTGAAATCATTCCTTAACTTCTAGCTATCCTAACTCTGTTAATTTTAATACTACAAGAAAAAGTCATTTTTATGTAGAATTTTATGCTCTACAACTTTTATAAGAATTTTTTTTCTAGCTCTTACCCCTTTTGAGTTATCTTGAAACACCCCTTCATTTTATTTGTTTTCACATGTGTTAAATGGTCCTTTAAATCGCAATTTGGTCAACTTGCCTGAATTTTTGATATAAGTATTAGTATACATAGTGTTATTGATAAGTTTTGCCAAACTTTAATGGTATATTCTGCCGATGAAATGAATCAACTTTCGCCCTATACAAATTTTTGATAGGACACTTCCCTTCCTAGATACAGGGTGTTAAAAGTTTTAAATATTTATATTATTTTTCCTGTAACTTCACTGGCATAAAAGATTGAGTGATAAAGTTTGGGGGATGACATTTTTTTAGTAGGGACTATATTTTCATGTACAACTTATTCTAAAATACACTCCAGTGGCATAGTTATTAGGNAAAATTAACGATTAAAAAATTGAAATTGTTATAACTTTTTTATTAAAAATAAAAAAATATATATCTTTCTCTGAAAAGAAAGATTACATTATTTAGAGTAGATTGAAAGAAAAATTATAAAAGTCATTCATTTTTCTGCTTATGATTTTTTTAAATTTCTGAAATCATTCCTTAACTTCTAGCCATCCTAACTCTGTTAATTTTAATACTACAAGAAAAAGTCATTTTTATGTAGAATTTTATGCTCTACAACATTTATAAGAATTTTTTTTTCTACCCCTTTTGAGTTATCTTGAAAAACCCCTTCATTTTATTTGTTTTCACATGTGTTAAATGGTCCTTTAAATCGCAATTTGGTCAACTTGCCTGAATTTTTGATTTAAGTTAGTATACATGGTGTTATTGATAAGTTTTGCCAAACTTTAATGGTATATTCTGCCGATGAAATGAATCAACTTTCGCCCTATAGAAATTTTTGATAGGACACTTCCCTTCCTAGATACAGGGTGTTAAAAGTTTTAAATATTTATATTATTTTTCCTGTAACTTCACTGGCATAAAAGATTGAGTGATAAAGTTTGGGGGATGACATTTTTTTAGTAGGGACTATATTTTCATGTACAACTTATTCTAAAATACACTCCAGTGGCATAGTTATTGGGGGAGTAAGGGACCTTTTTTGAAAAAAAAAATCGTACGCCACTAGTTTTTTAAATAATTTTAAATGTTTTTAAAATATACAATCAATTTGTGGCAATAAAGTATTCTTGTAAAGTATTCGTAAAATTTACTGGTCTTCAGATAATTGGAAAATCAAATAAGTATTTTCTTATTTGATTTACCAATTGATTGTACATTTTAAAAACATTTAAAATTATTTAAAAAACCATTTTTAACCAAATTTTGAGCATTATTAAAACTCCTATTATAACCGTTCAGGAATGCATTTTACAGAAAAAAGTGCAGGAACTACTCTATTAACACTTCTGTGTATTTTAATTTCAAAACCTTAACTATTTTAACAAAAAAATCGAGATATCCACTGATTTTTTGAGCTTAGGGAAAAATCCTAACATGATGGAGCATTTCTTATGGCTCCCTTGTTTTCAGCCTGTCAAAATACAGATATCTAAATTTTTGTTTGCAGGGCATTTAACACTAACTTGTATGTACATCTTCGTATGACTGAACTAGTTTCAGCAAGACCTAATATATTTGTAAGCTTTGATTTTATACATGTCTTGCGGGAATGGAAAACCCCTAGAGAAGAGAGAATCCATTTCTTTAAATTTTTCACTTCATCATGATCATTTTTAAATTTTTCAGGGAGTCTTCTTCATATGAGTTAGATGTTGAAAACGTTAAAAAGGAAAATCGGCGCACTTCGGAGAGCACAGATATACTTAAATCTGAGACTGGATTTAACGAAAACTGTATGACCTCGATGTTATTCCACACTGTCCAAACATCAAACAGTGAAGTAACCAAGTTTCAGAAGTGTGAACCTTTGTTATGTACACGATTGTACCAATGTGATAAATGTGACTACAAATCTAAGCTTAAATCGAATCTGAAAAGGCATCAATTAATACACAAAAACCCTTCAACAGTGCAAACATACAAGTGTGATATATGTACCTATGAAACTAAACAAAAGTGTCATCTCAAAGTGCACGAGTTAACACACAAAGATTCTTCGGATGTCCAAATCTACACATGTGGTATATGTAGTTATAAAACTAAACAAAGGAGTCATTTGAAGAGGCATGAGTTAACTCATAAGGATCCTTCAGAAATCCAAATGCATGAATGTGATGTGTGTAATTTTGAAACTAAACTTAAAAGTGCTTTGAAAAGACATCAGTTATTGCACAAAGACCCTTTGGGAATTCAAATGTACAAATGTGATAATTGTGGTTTTGAAACTAAATATAAGGGAGCTCTGAAAGAGCATCAAATAGTACACAAAAATATTTCAAAAATCCAAATGTACAAATGTGATACTTGTGTCTATGAAACTAAACACAAAAAATATCTAAAAATTCATCAGTTAACTCACAAAGACCCTTCAAAAATACAAATGTACAAGTGTGACACCTGTAGTTTTGAAACTAAATATAAACGTGTTGTAAAAAGGCATCAGTTAACGCACAAAAAATCTTCAGATATCCGAATGTACAAATGTGATATTTGTATCTATCAAGCTAAATACAAGAAATATGTAAAAGATCATCAGTTAATGCACAAAGATCCTTCAGAGATCCAAATGTACAAATGTGATACTTGTATTTTTGAAACTAAGTTTAGAAGCAGTCTAAGATTGCATCAATTAACACACAAAGATTCTTCAGAAGCCCAAATGTACAAATGCGATAATTGTATTTATGAAACTAAATATAAGCAAGTTCTAGAAAGGCATCAGATAATGCATAAAAATTCTTCAGATATCCAAATGTACAAATGTGATATTTGTATCTATGAAACTAAACACAAAAAATACCTAAAAGATCATTAGTTAACACACAAAGACCCTTCAGAAGTCCAAATGTACAAGTGTGATAAGTGTACTTTTGAAACTAAGTTTCGAAGCAGTCTAAGATCGCATCAAATAGTACACAAAAACCCTTTGGAAATCCAAATGTTCAAGTGTGGTACATGTTATTATAGAACTAAACGTAAGAGTCATCTAAAAGTGCATCAGTTAAAGCATAAGAACTCTTAAGAAATTCAAGTACCTACAACTGTGATGTATGTCATTACAAAATTAATTTAAACAAACAGTCGATCTACAAAGATTTCTGAGAAACTCGAATGGACAAATGTGATAATTGTGCGATCCATATGATTGAACGATGGCAAGCGGCAGCTTGGGTTGTTTCACACAAAGCCAGTCAGTCACATTTGAAATTGCTGGATTTGATAGAACAGATTTCCGTTGACATAAAGCAGAGATGAGAAAATTGTCGAGTCCAGAACTAATTCATCGTGAATGTTGATATCCCTTCTTGTGAAATAACACTTCTGTAATTTGTATTTTGTTTCCGACTTTCCAAAATGTAGAATTTTCAAATTAAAAAATTTGGGCTCAACCGAAAGGTGTACCACTTTTTCATCTTCAACACAGGGTGAATTTAATTAGGAAATTATAAAATTTCTTCCTTTTTATTCGAAAATAAGTCATTTACGAGTTTTTATCTTTTTAATCTAAAATAAGCTTATCATAAAGTTGCGTAAATTGGAAATTACTTTAAAACTGTACTTTTTTCCCCTATTGTCAATGAATTGCCGTTTTTATTGCAACAACTCAAAATTTGTGACAATAATGACATTTTAAATATAAAATTGGAGATATTGATCATTTCTATTTTAAATACGAAACTACATTTTAGTTAATTTAATTTCATAGAAAAAAATTTGTATTCCCAATTTTATTTTTAAAATGTCTTAATAAACTTTTACAATTTTTGATTATACAAACCCGACACATAAATACCTACAAGTGAAAAATTGTTAAAAGATAACTACACTGCTCAAAATAATTAGAGGAACACTTATTTAAATCTGATTTTATTTCTTGTAGCTTTTTTGAATTGGCGCTGTTGTCTCAAGAGTGATTATGTAAATATGTTTTATTATCATAAATTTATTCGAACAAAATGTTAGTCTTTAAGATATGCATTATTAGATTTATACAGTATTACAAATAAAAAAGTTATTGAGATTTAAATAAGTGTTCCTCTAATTATTTTGAGCAGTGTAGTTTGTGTTTATTTGAACCAATAGTATAACTTGTTAGAATCTTTATATAATAAAACAGAAATTATAATAAAAAAAATTACATATGAGAATTATTTTTATACAGGGTGATTTACAAACCGTGCCAAAAGTGAAACCTCGTATTCTTTGGTGAATTTTAAGGGAAGTATTTCATTAAAGTTTTTATCCAGAACGCTTCGTTAAAGAGATACAGGATGTTAAACTTAAAAAAATGTTTTTAATTTTTTTTAAATAATTTAAAAACTAGTAAATGAAATAATTTGAAATGGGGCACATGTATGTATGTAAACATTTTCCAAAATCTGAGGCCTTTTCCTAAAATTTAGATGCTCCAGTGGTATACAGTGTATGAGATACAGGGTATCGGTGGCATATTTTTCTAAATAAAATAGTATGTATTCCACTGCTTTGCGGTAACAATCATGATATTTTCGTATTCGTCTTTCAATTTTCCACAAATTACTACTCACTTATGTTTTTTTGCAAAAAGCCTGATTTTTGGGTAAAACAACTAACAAACTGGAAATACACTTCGATATTCAAATATAATGTTTTTTAAAATTACATAGTGAGCTGCGATAGCAATTTTAACATTCTGAGCAGTTAGAAGAAAGAATAAATAATGCTTTTCATAAGATTCAAGCAACAATAAATTGCGAACAAATTACACTTTCATTATTAAAAAGATGTTGGGCCTGTGTTCTCGGAAATGGAGTTTTTTTTGAGCATTTACTTTGTTAAGTACGGTGTCATACTTTATCTTATTCTTATTTAAAAGAATTAAATTTAAATATGAGTTTTGACAACTGTGCCAGTGCCCAATTGTGCATGCGCTGTGATTAAAGCGCGCCGTTGCATGACATCACACTATTCCAGAGGCGGGGTATAAAAATTACTAAAAAAAAAAAAGGTTAAACAAAATAAAGTTTTCACAATAGAATTTGGAAGTTTAAACTATTGATACGTGTTTGTGAAGGTTAAAGGTAGTTCACTTAAAGTTACACCCTGTATATGTTAGTTTAAATTGGTGGATACATTATTCTACATTTTTTATGGTGTATGATTATTTCCAACTTGTACTCCATTGTTTTGTTTAGTTGTTTAATGTTGCCCTGTTATTTGGATTATTAATCTTGTTGTGTTTCCGGTTTCTTAAGTAAGTAATTGTAATTCTGTTAAAATATAAAATTTAAAAAAAAATAAAAAATATATAAACTAATTTTCAAATGTGCTTAAATTTATTATTTATTCCCTGAACATAAGAACAGATACTATACAGAAAATGGACAGAAGTAGAAAAATATTTTTAAAAGTCATAAAAGAAACCGAGAAAAGTGAAATACCATTTAACAATGTTTTTCATAGAAACACTATAAAAATGTGGTTTGGCTTTAATCTGCAGAATGAGCGTTGCCCAAAATGTTATTTTAAATAGTTATTAATTACTGTTTTTTAATAGATATTACTGGGGCATTTAGTACATAGAGAGTTATTTCCCGCAATATCAGTTAAGAATTTTTGTTATCAAAGAACATTGACTTCATTTGAAGGTATTTGAGGAAAAGTTTTTGAATTTACTCGAGTTAGCTTAATACCTTTTAAAAGAGGAAAGGTGTGAGAGCTTATAATAAAGAATATATTTTAAAAGTATATCTTTTTTATGTAGAGTTGCCCACTGAATCTAAAAATGAATCTCAAATTATTATTAGGTCATTGGTGTAGAAGTTCGGGTAAAAAAGTCCCTCTTTACTACCCATTCCTACCCCGCTGACCTACAAAAAGTTGTAAATTATGCAGATGTGTAAATGTTTTAACACTACACCAAATTTGAATCAATTTGTTATAAGCATACCAACAATTTCATAAAAGACATGATTTTAAAAACCGACCAATACGGCTCTGTATAGTGAAAACGGTGAGACTTAGACCCTTGCTTTATAAGGCAATTCTGAATTACTTATTGAGTTCTATTTGGGGTTAAAGTTTGATTCACTTGAACTGAAACACCCTGTAGACTGACTGATGAATTAGCGATAACTCATCGATTCTGTCAACTAAATCTAGCCATTTTGCTGGAAGTAGGTAATGGATTGTCTCTGGGTAATGGTAGATATAATCCCAAAAAAATGTAACGTTTCTACACCACTGATTTTTTTCTAACTTTCTGGACTATGAAATTTCTGTTATATTTGTTTTATAATTAAATTAAAACAAAGTAAAAGAAAATATTAAATGAGTAAAAGGAAGACCAAGGTATCCTGTTATAGACATGTTAGATCGTTATATCAAATGTCATATCACTTGATCATCCTAAAGTGTACTCTACGATCAAAAGATAGTTGTTGCTTTGAAAGATTTTAATTTTATGGCTGAGGACAATACCTAATTATTTTTTATAATTTCAACACTCCGTGGGTGAACGATATAAAAAAAAAACAGGAGTTTTAATTTCGTCGTTGAATCTATATCCCTGTGAATTTTTATATATGTACGCCATTAAAATATGTATAACACTTTCATAATAAAGTCTGGATAATAAGAAAGAACAATATAATGTAGGTGATGTAAAATGGCTCTACACAAATTTCTTCACTTTTTAATTTTTAATTACTTTATCAAAATGAACTAGTTTAGAGCAGTGTATATTTAGTGGTAACCATGGACCAACCGCAATATTTCCAGTCCATTTCGATATACTCTATGGGCCAAAGCTATGAAAGAAGAAGAAAATACTATGTGAGGATTGTGAGGTTATGGAATGATTATTTCTTTGTTTAAACTTTAGAATTTTAGATAAGAAAAGAAATGCACTCAGGAAACTTGAAAGAAACGTTTTGCCAGCTTTGCCTAAATATTATAAACGATAGAAGTTACCAATTAACAGAACAAGACATAAGAGAAGTCCTAAAAATTCTTTTACCAACTCTGGTAACGTCACCTTATTAATGTTATTATGACTATTTTTTTTTTGCCTATTATATAGTTTATTAATATATCTTTAATTACGAATCTGTTTCAGAATTTGGAGGAAACAGCTGAACATTTCATGTGTGAAGAATGTTCCATAAAATTACATGCCGCTTTTAATTTTAAATTGACGTGTATGGATACTGAAGATGTTATTTTTTCTCATATTAATGCCAGTAAAATGTCGGTGGTTGATTTAGAAGAAGTTTATTTAAAGGAGAAGGGAAATATTCAGTTGGCTGAAATATTGGAAAATCAAAGAATTTGTCGATTATGTATACATTTGATAACTTACGGATTTGCATCATTAAATGAAATTGATATTGACATAATTGGAATATATATACCACAAGTTGTAAGTATCTCGGAGTGTATAGTTCCTATGTACTTTTAATGTTTTTAATATTAAGTAAAACTTTAAACATGAGCGTTGACTGAACATTCTTGATCTGTGGAACTGATTTTATAAATCAGCAAATTGAGCAGTTCTGCCAATGTGCAGGTATTTATATATGCCTGAAGGTAAAAAAAAGTATGGGGATAAAAGTGGGAAATTTATATTTCAAATATTTAATCCACAATCCATCCAAAATCATCTTGCATTTTGCGTAACAGTCCTTGAAAACTGCAGTTATAAGATTGCAATGTTAACTAGTCGATGGTGGTGAACATTAGCCAAATTCCACTATTTTAAATTTTGACCATTCAACAAGGTGTGTTTTGTATTTATCTAGTCCTAAGATCTTAATCATTATTACAGTATCAGAACGGGAGAAGTTAAAATGTATTTACTTTATAATTACATATCATTTGATTGTCAGTCATAATGTCCCAATATAACCACAATAGAATACAAATCAGTAAGTGCATACACTTTTGTAAATAGATTTTAAGAAGGTGACCTTGAGCAAATTCATTGTACTATAAATTTTCTATATTTCAAATCCATTTACTTTTGCCAGATTTTGAGTCAATTTATATACTTATTTTTCTGATAATATTTTAGTATACTTTGCTGGTAATAAAATAAGTAAAAAATTCTGTAAGATACGAAATCCGCTAACTAAATTGATATTTATAAGAATAATTTTTCAACTAATTTTTTATTTTCTACATACAGGGTGTTAGTAAATAAGTGCTACAAATTTCAGGGTGTTATTCTACATGAGAAAATAATGGCAGTTTGCTTATAAACGTATGTCCGCAAATGATTCGTTTTCCGAGATACGGGGTGTCAAAGTTTTTCTTAAAAACTGACGATTTAATTTATTGCTCTGAAACCGGTCGAGATGTGCAAATGAAATTTGGTGGGTTTTAAGAGGTAGTTATTGCGCATTTTTTGACACGCAATTAAGAATTTTATGTTCATCATTGGCGCGCGTACGGGTAATAATCTCAATTTTTTTAAAGAAAAAAATGGTACGCCACTGAGATATTACAAATTAAAAATCATTTTTGAATTCCTCGTTCAATTTGTGACAAAAAATCTCTCTTGCCTTTTCTTCGTATGGGGCGCCGTTTTGATGCAAAAAAATAAAACATCTTAACGCGTATTTTTTATTTCTTTAATACATTACCTAGTAGGCTACTGTCAACATTTGTCTGTTAAATACGAATATTTTTAAGAAATGTCAAATTAGCGTTTCGTCATTATTAATTTATTAAGCTTTTAGTTTGCTATAACATTAGTGTTAATAAGTAATTAATTTTTCTTTTATCGAAAAGAATGGAAAATTTTACAAATGCGGAATTGTCAGACATGCATTTTGTCTATGGTCGAAGTAATGGAAATGGTCGGCAAGCTCGACGATTGTATGCTGAGTTGTATCCAGGACGTAGGGTACCTCATCACACAATATTTGCTCGTCTTCATCAACGTTTGCGCGAAAATGGTTCATTTAAGAAACAAACGGTTGACTGTGGGCGCCCTCGAGAAGTACGAACTGTGCAACTAGAAGAAGCAGTTCTCGAGTTAATTGCGGAGTCACCTGAAACAAGTACTCGAAAAATTGCCAACATATTGAATGTAAGCAACTTCACTGTATTTAAAATTCTTAAAGAACAGCAATTGTATCCGTTTCATATTGAACGTGTGCAAGCTCTACTACCTAGAGACTTTTTTCCGCGCCTATTTTTTTGCCAATGGATTAATCATCAAATCGCTCAAATTCCTAATTTTTTAAATGCCGTTTTGTTTACTGACGAGGCTACTTTTGGACGACAGTGTATACGAAATTTCCATAACAATCACTTATGGGCTGAGGAAAACCCCCATGGAATCTTTGAAGCTCATTTTCAGCATCAGTTTTCCGTAAATGTATGGCTTGGGGTAATTGATGATCATTTAATCGGTCCATATTTCCTCCCACAACGACTAACAGGCGAATCTTATCTTAACTTCCTACAAAAAGAGTTACCTGTTCTTCTTGAAGAAATTCCTCTACAGCTGAGACAACACCTATGGTACATGCATGATGATGCACCAGCCCATTTTAGCATTAATGTACGTAATCACTTAGACACTGTATATCCGAATCGTTGGATAGGTAGGGGAGGTACGGAACATTGGCCTGCTCGATCGTCGGATTTAAATCCTCTTGATTTTTGCATTTGGGGTTTTCTTAAGCCATTAGTTTATTCCACTCCCGTTGAAAATGTTGATGACCTGAGGAATCGAATTATAGTCGGCTGTGAGACAATAAGAAATATTCCAGGAATATTTGCGCGAATACGACAATCAATGAGGCAAAAAGTTGAATTTTGTGTCACGTCTGAGAGAGGTCATTTTGAACATTTGTTGTAGCTTTTGCGCCTTTTCAAAATTTTATTAGTGTTATTTTCTGTTATTGTTCTGGTTTAATGTTATTGTATTAGATAGTTCTTGATAATGTATTAAAGAAATAAAAAATACGCGTTAAGATGTTTTATTTTTTTGCATCAAAACGGCGCCCCATACGAAGAAAAGGCAAGAGAGATTTTTTGTCACAAATTGAACGAGGAATTCAAAAATGATTTTTAATTTGTAATATCTCAGTGGCGTACCATTTTTTTCTTTAAAAAAATTGAGATTATTACCCGTACGCGCGCCAATGATGAACATAAAATTCTTAATTGCGTGTCAAAAAATGCGCAATAACTACCTCTTAAAACCCACCAAATTTCATTTGCACATCTCGACCGGTTTCAGAGCAATAAATTAAATCGTCAGTTTTTAAGAAAAACTTTGACACCCCGTATCTCGGAAAACGAATCATTTGCGGACATACGTTTATAAGCAAACTGCCATTATTTTCTCATGTAGAATCACCCCCTGAAATTTGTCGCACTTATTTACTAACACCCTGCATAATGTCATCAGCAAGTGTTAATAATCTCAAGAAATTGACACAACTCATTTTTATTGTAGAACCTCAATCTTACCAATAACCCTGTTATATGCGGGTCATGTTTTGATTCACTTTATACACATGGCAATTTTTTAAAGAAATGCCTTGATGCACAGGAAAAATACAAAAGTGCTGATAAAAAATGTAATATTAAATCTGAAGAGACTGAAATAAAACTGGAAGAAGGTAGTCAAGATGGGCAAGAGAAATTTAAAAGTATTGATAAACTGTTTTATGTTAAATCTGAAGATATTGAAATAAAGTTAGAGGAAGACGATAGGTAAGAATGGTGTCTTTTTTTAATAAATTTCTCAAAACAAATATTTTTCAGTAATTCTTCATATAACTTGGACGATGGAATAATTGAAATCAAAAAGAGGCACATTTCAGAAGATGTAGAAGAAATAAGGGAGGAATATAAATGTGAGACAGGATTTAACGATGACTGCACAGTGTCGATGTTAGTTCACAATGTTGAAATACCCAAAGGCCACATGTCTAGATTGCAGCAACCTGAACTTTCATTAGATACACAATTATACCATGATTACAAGTTTAAACAGAATCTGGAAGAGCATATGTCGGTACACAAAAGTATTTTAGACGTGGGAAAGTACAAGTGTGATACGTGTAGTTTTGAGACTAAACGTAACGAAAATTTGAAAAGGCATCAGCTATTACACAAAGACCCTTTGGAGATTGAAATGTACAATTGTGATATGTGCAGTTTTGAAACTAGACACAAGGGCTGCCTGAAGACGCATCAATTAATGCATGAAGCTTCTTCACAAATCCAAATGTACAAGTGTGATACTTGTACTTACAAAACTAAATATAACAGCAACCTACATAAGCACCAGTTGATACACAAAGATTCTACAGAAATCCAAATGTATACGTGTGATACATGTAGTTTTAAAACTAAATATAAGTGTGCTCTAAACAAGCATCTGGTAACGCACAAGGACCCCTCAGAAATGCAAATGTACAAGTGTGATATGTGTAGTTATGAAACTAAACTTAAAGGTCATTTGAAAGCACATCAGTTAGTGCACAAAAATTCTACAGAGGTCCGAGTGTACAAGTGTGATACGTGTAGTTTTGAAACTAGATATAAGGGCTCTCTGAAGACGCATCAATTAACACACAAAAATTCTCCAAAGATCCGAATGTACAAGTGTCATCTCTGCAGTTTTCAAAGTAGATATAAAAACTGTCTGAATGCGCATCTATATCTGCATATGAAATCTTCAGAAACCCAAATGTACAAATGCGACTCTTGTATTTATGAAACTAAAGAAAAGAATGATCTGAACGCGCATAAGTTAATGCATAAAGACTCTTCGGAAATGCAAATGTACAATAGTGATTCTTGTACCTATGAAACTGAACATCAGCATCATCTAAAACGTGATCAAGTAATACACAAAGATCCTTCAGAAATCCAAGTGTATAAATGTGAGTTATGAAAAGAATTTGAAAATCCTCAATTAATTCATGGGAACCCTTCTGCAACATGACTGATGATAAACACTATGGTATATGTCGTCTGTCAATACATAAGAAAGCGTCCTGATAATTGACACCTTTCATAATTTTATAACTATACAGGGTGTATCATAATTAATATCGCAAATTAAAACAGCTGTAAGTATGAAAGTTGTAAAGCATACAATTCTACATAAAAATGCCCTCTTTACTTTTTCTTGTATTATTAAAATTAACAGAGTTATAGAGGCTAGAAGTTAAGGGAAGATTTCAGAAATTTAAAAAAATCATAAGTAGAAAAATTAATGAATTTTGTAATTTTATTTCAATCTAAAAAATGTAAACTTTCTTTTCAGAGAAATAGATGTATTTTTTAATTTTTAATAAAAAAATTATAACAATTTCAAATTTGTTGTTCACCCCCCTAAACAGAGATTTTCATGAAAACCTCGAAACAGGTCAATTTAATTTTGGCAATTTGTTTACATAAATCATATTTTTAATTCTTTTTCAGTAAATATGATTTTTTTATAAATAAAAAATATAGTTTTTCTGAAATAAAAAATAAGGGTAGCGACCCCCAAACATGGAGTAACTTGAGAAATATTTGTTTTTTATCATAAGTAATTTCCATTTTGTTTCATTTCAAAATATTGATTAGAACCCCAGAAATTTTGAAAAAACTGTTTTGGGGAGCGGACTTTTAGGGTGTATTTCACGTTTTTCCGCCGATAAAAAAAATACGTCTACATTTTTTAGAGTAGATTGGAAAAAAATTACAAAATTCATTCGTTTTTCTGCTTATGATTTTATAAAATTTCTGAAATTTTCCCTTAACTTCTAGCCTCCCTAACTCTGTTAATTTTAATAGTTCAAAAAAAAGTCAAGATGCCATTTTTATGTAGAATTGTATGCTTTACAACTTTTATAAGAAACTTTTTTTTCTAGCCCTTGCCCCTTTTGAGTTATCTTAAAAAGCTCCTTTGTTTTATCTCTTTTCCCCCTTGGCCGGGGGTTGAACAAAAAATTAGTGTCACTTATTGTTATAATATAGCTCAAACTAACTCATATCAAAAATTCGACAAGTTGACCAAAATTTCAATTTAAAGGTTTATTTAATTGGACTAATAATGGACATTGTTTCTTTGCTTAGCGATTAGGGAATCTTGTCTGGTAAATGAGAGGATTAGATAAGATTATGTAAAAGTAATTATGTAATATAAGCAAACATTTTTCCAATTGTTATAAACTAAACATGTTTTAAGTAATACTTAAGTAGAACGATAAAATTAAAATTTCTCACAAAAATAAAAATTTCTGTTTCATTTTGCATTGAGCATTTTTACTTTTTAGCCCACACATTTGAATTATTAAATTATTAATATAAATTATGAATATCATGAAATTGAATTACAAGACATGTAACCAATCANAATATGATTTTTTTATAAATAAAAAATATAGTTTTTCTAAAATAAAAAATAAGAGTAGCAACCCCCAAACACGGATTCACTTGAGAAATATTTGTTTTTTATCATAAGTAATTTCCATTTTGTTTCATTTCAAAATATTGATTAGAACTCCAGAAATTTTGAAAAAACTGTTTTGGGGAGCGGATTTTGAGGGTGTATTTCACCCCGTAAATATGTTTTTCCGCGAAAAAAAAAATACGTTTCTCTTTACATTTTTTAGAGTAGATTGGAAAAAAAATTACAAAATTCATTCGTTTTTCTGCTTGCTATAATTTTTTAAAATTTCTGAAATCTTCCCTAAACTTCTAGCCTTCCTAACTCTGTTAATTTTAATAGTTCAAAAAAAAGTCAAGATGCCATTTTTATGTAGAATTGTAACTTTACAACTTTTATAAGAAACTTTTTTTTCTAACCCTTGCCCCTTTTGAGTTATCTTGAAAAGTTCCTTTGTTTTATCTCTTTTCACCCTTGGCCGGGGGTTGAACAAAAAATTAGTGTCACTTATTGTTATAATATACCTCAAACTAACTCATATAAAAAATTCAGGCAAGTTGACCAAAATTTCGATTTAAAGGCTTATTTAATTGGACTAATAATGGACATTGTTTCTTTGCTTAGCGATTAGGGAATCTTGTCTGGTAAATGAGTGGATTAGATAAGATTATGTAAAAGTAATTATGTAATATAAGCAAACATTTTTCCAATTGTTATAAACTAAACATGTTTTAAGTAATACTTAAGTAGAACGATAAAATTAAAATTTCTCACAAAAATAAAAATTCTGTTTCATTTTGCATTGAGCATTTTTACTTTTTAGCCCACACATTTGAATTATTAAATTATTAATATAAATTATGAATATCATGAAATTGAATTACAAGACATGTAACCAATCATACAGTTCATTGTTTAAATAATAATTTTTGTAAATTTGTAAGAAAAATGATGCTGATATTATGATTGACTAACATTTTGATACTTTGATTATTTAAAATAAACCAATAAAGTATGTCTTTCGTGCTGTTTGAGTAGTTAACTTTAACGGAAGAAATTATAGAAAAATGCACCTATTCACCCTATGGTGTCCTCTTCTAGTACAGCATCGATTTAAGGTAGTAAAATCAAAATAATTTTTCAGCTTGACATATGATATTATAACACTAATAAGAAATATAATATAGATTATCTTGACAAAACTTTCTTATTGGTCCATTTCCCTGATATGAGTGTAACCTTGTAACGATTTTGATTTAGGTACACTTTTGCACGGAGTCCACACTGAACACAACTTTCGTGTTTGATTTTCATTTTGAATGCACACCGTGCTAGTTGAATGTGTGCACTGAATTCGGTAGGAATGCAAATTTTCTTGTATTAAGAAAAATAGTTGAATCGTGGAGTGCAAGTCTTAACTTGCATTCTTAAATGGCCATAGCAGAGGATTTTTTAAATGTTATCTTTAAAACATAATTTTTATTTACCCGTTAAAAACGTGCGTCATTTATTAACTATTAAATTTATTTATAATTATGGTAATCAATTTAGAAGGGGAACTTTTTGTATGATTTTCTAATAACTAATATGAAACTGTTTGTTTTTCAAAAACTATTTCGATTTTTTTTTAATAATATGTATTTAGGTATAATCTTTCCGATTTCAGTTGAAGAACCAAGAACTTGACAGTATGTACCAGGCTCGGTCACTACGCAACAACTCGGCATTGAAATATTTGAAAAACTTGTTCCCAATTCCCATATTTATTTAGCCGTACCCATATACAGGTCTGGTTTGGTACATTTTGAATTGGAACAAAACGAAATTTACCATAAATATAATAAAATTGTTTGAGGACATAAATAATTAAAATATGTT
>NW_019417243.1:0-48186 GCF_000390285.2 Anoplophora glabripennis
ACCAATCACCTTCCACGCAGACCGCCGCCATCTTGTTCCTAACGGCCTAACACCTATCCTCAGCCTACACAGGTAACCGCCCCCCGTGACGTCACATCCGCTGCAGACCGCACCCATCTTACGCCGCCATTCTTGTGACGTCACATCCGCTGCAGACCGCAGCCATCTTATCCCTACGCAGACCGCCGCCATCTTGTCGAACTCGATGGACACTGGCCATGTGACGTCACATCCGGTCCAGAACCGGCCTAACTTATCTACTGACACCCTGTAGAGATTATTTTAATATATTTTGTAGCTAGTTATGAAATTAATCATATGGGATATAAGATATACTTTATCTTAAAAGTTAATAAACTTATTCAAATCAAGTCTAAAAATTTTCGTAAAATCTTCTTCAGACAAAAAAACTCTTAGGCTTGAATTAGCTTAACATATTTTAAAATATAGTAAAAGTACAGAAACTAATATTAAAATGAATGCATAATTTAAAATCATCCTGTACTTACAATAATAATAAATATTTACAATGTGTTATGATGTAGATTTAGATAGATTTTGGAAAGAAACATTAAAAAATTAAATTTGCATGTTATTTTTAACCTTGAACTTGGATTAATTGGAGAAACTTATAAAATTTGTAATAAATAAAAATTTTAATCAGAAATAATCTCGGCCGACTATTAACAGCTTTTTGATGTAAGCGTAGGAATTATTTTTGTAATATTTTTCAAATTCGATTGTTGAAGAAGATTAAGTAAATATACAGGGTCGGAAAGTCCCCATGGTTCATCGGCCGTTACGTAAGAGCGATAAAGTAAGTCATAGAAATCCGTGCGATGGAGAAAGATGGCTATAATGAAGGCGTCTAATAGTCACCGCCCATTTCGCCCTTCCACAAATAAGAAATGGATCTTATTTGTGGAAGGGCGAAATGGGAGGTGACTATTAGACGTCTTCATTATAGCCATCTTTCTCTATCGCACGGATTTCTATGACTTTCTTTATCGCTCTCACGTAACGGCCGATGAACCATGGGGACTTTCCGAGCCTGTATATAATTCTAAATGCAATTTTATTTATTTATAGGTAAATCTAATTTTTCTAAAACAATGAGCGACAACAAATTATGCTTGCTTTATTTTTTTTTATATTTAATTTTTACTTAAAATGTATAATTACCACTAAATAATGCTATAATTGTACTGATTTTCTGATATTTTTATGCAAATTGAATTTGTACTCACATCTATAAATTGAAACAAATATAATATATATTTTTTAATAAAATATATTTATTACTTATTTAAAATAATTTAAGGCACTAATTAAACAATAAATAATCTAGGGTAACCGTTCCATTGACATGGGCAAAACTGTACTGTCTAATGGACGGGAAGAGAGACTAAAATGTATTTAGTTACTTCTTGAGTCAGTTCTGATGATATCTGCTGATTAGCCTATTTATAAATTCGGAATCTTGTTTATTCGCAATCGATGAGGTAGTTTTCGATTTCGTTCCAGCTATGTATTGTTGAGCTTGAATGGGAATTAGGGCTTGTTCGGGGGAAACACCCGCTATAGCGGTCCCCACAGGTCGGGCGATGGCCAAACCTCCTGGACCGACTACAGCTGTTGCTATTGGTTTACTTGCTGCTACACCACCTTCACCTATAAATATAAAGATACCTATTAAAAGTACTAGTAATACCACATGTGAGGATATTAAGCTTATTAGCTCAGCTGACATTGATAAGTCTGCTACAGTCAACAATTTGTATAGAGATTTCATTTATACGGGGTGTCCCTGAAAAGGATGGACAACGCTTGACCACAGGTTCCTTGGATGAAAATAAGACTAGGATAACTTACCTATATACAAAAGTGCACGCCTACTGAGATATATCCTTCTAAACATACATAACCTAGTACTAGACTGTTTTAATTATCTTAAACTCATTTTATATTATTTAATGTGTAAAAAATATAAATTTTACTCGAAATACATAAACGATATCAAAATTTTGTAAGTTAGGCTAAATAGTCTTATTTTCATCCAAGGAATCTGTGGTCAAGCGTTGTCAATCATTTTCAAGGTCACCCTGTATGAAGTTTGATACCTTAGTATAAGATTTAGAGCAAACTTTTAATACAAAACTTATAGGGCTTTTCCGATACCACCTTTTGAACTCATTAAAATAAATAAACGAATAACGAATAGTGTAGTCAAAACCAACATATTTTTTGTTAATGAACATGTAGTACACATTTGAATAGAACACTTTCCTAAGATGACAATAATATAAAGCTTGTTAAATCTAATAATAATGGAGCCATGATCAAAGGAGTATACGATAAGCGCAATGTATTATAAGATTATCATCAGGCTTTGTCATTATGGTCATGTCATTATTTTGTACACCATTTTTATCATATCTCCCTTATTATTATAACTATCCAACCCCTAACACTGTAATCCTAAGAAAAAAAACGCCATCTAAACATGTAAAACTATAAAGGTTCCACTAAAAAAGTTACATTTTTTACATTCATTTGTTTATTTAATAAGCTCAACAAATAAAACAGGAGGAGGACAGATCTATGTACCAAAACATAAGTGAAAATCTTGTCTACAATAGATGTATAATTTACATTAAAAAAAACACATTTTTTATAGAAATAAAGTTAGTGGACGAATGATCTATTAAATGAAATAAATATAAATGCCTATACCTATATCAAAAATTAAAAGATGAATGAAGGAGATCAAATCACTATGAAGTTTTTGTTACAAGTAAAGGTATACAAAATATAAGATGATTATACGGATGTCATTCAAAATGCAAACATTCGCTGGACTTTAAAGATAATACCTAATGTTAAATCAAAGTTATAGAAATACTGGGAAACCCCTTTTCCTAGATGGCCAAGTGCACTCAGTAGTTATTTAAAATCATTATTCTTACCTGCAACTGCAAGTCCCACAGGCTTAGCTTCAGCGACTGAAGCATCTTCCGGTGGTAAATTAATAGTAATACTGTCATCGTCATCATCTTCCTCCTCCTCCTGTTTTTCTTCTTCCTTCTTTCGGTTATCTTCTTTATTCTTTTCTTCCTCCTTCTTCCTTTCCTCTTCCTTTATCTTCTGTTCCTCTTTTTTCCTGTTTTCTTCTGCCTTCTTCTTGTCTTCCTCCTCTTTGCGTTTCTTATCTTCTTCTTTCTTTTTCTTATCTTCGTCTTCTTTACGTTTATTTTTGTCTTTGTCTTTCTTGTTCGTCTGTCTTCTTTCAAACCAAGCGCTTAGTCCTTCCCTACCTTCGAAATCCAACGGATTAGTCTCTTCCTGAAGTTTTGCCAGATTTTTTGCCGATTGATTTAAACTGTCCATACTTTCCTTATAAATGACTTCCTCCTCTTCACTTAACTTTCCATTTCTCTTAGCGGCTTCTTGTAACTTGATCACTTTGAGAGCAGTACTTTGTATACTTCTTACGTAGTTTCCGAACTCATCAAGCTCATATTTCGAGGGTAACGGTGGATTTTCTAGTTCAGCTGTATTTATAGTTTCCTCTAAATTTTCTGAATAATTCTCTGGTATCTTTATAATGGTTGTGGTTACTTGGCCTTCCTTGTTTTCCACTATTTGAAGAGCTTGGCCCTTACCTCCTCCATAAAATGGGACTATTGTAATTTTTTCCGATTTTCTGTAAAAAATTAAGTAAAACTGTGATGGCTCCAGTTAATATGCTAAAATGGAATTGTAAATAAGGACAGTTTATTAGATTTATTAAAACCAAGTTAATATATGTATATGTTAATTATTACAGAAAATAGTTAAAACAGCATTAAGAAATTTATTATGTATTCAAGTTATACAACGGTACCTATTGCAAGTTTACTGGGTAACTTGGATGCTTGACGAATTGCAAGTAGGTAGACAGATTTCACTTTTTATTTTTTTTTATTCAAAGTTAATTTTCAGTTGAAGAAATTGGGCGTATATTAGTAGTGTACTTACTTGTGGAAAAAAAGAAGTTTAAAGAGAGATGTTTGTTAAAATGTTTTTTGGTGTAATAAAATGTTGCTTCTTTGATGTGCAGGATGTAACACAACATTTAAAAAATGAAAGCGAATTTTCTTCATTAAAATTTAAAATTTTCTTATTTTTAACATGGGAGGTACTACAATTTTCAAAAATAGAAAACAACCAGTCCACATAAATAAAATGACATTTAGTGTGAAGAATTATGTCTCAATCCAAACCAACATCGTAGATAAGAATTATGCTGATTGATATAAAGGACCACGCACTTTTCTTATGGGAAGTGGGTTTCGGCCATTTTTTTTGAAACTTCGCAGATTGAGAGTTCTTAACATGTAGATCAAAAGTCTTAATTTACACAAAGCCCCAAATCCACCCCTGCCACCCCAAAAACTGCCTCCAATTTAACTAATTTCTGCATGTAAAACAATTTATTTTTTTAATCAACCCAACAGCGATCCCAAACAACCATATTTTTGATTATCAAACTGCCCCATTTGACCTCGCCCCTCACACACCCCCCGCCCCCTACGAATCAGCCTACGGATTTTCCAGATTACTGTATTTTATAGTTGCACGTATTTTTTGCACGTATATTTCCACGTATATTTTTTGCACGTTTTTTTTTCACACTGAATTCGAATCTGCAACTCAATTTTACGAAATCGGGTCAGGAAAATTGTTATTAACAATTTAATTGTTTATATAGCTGTAGAAAGTTTATTTGTGATTTTATGAAAAAATATTTCATGTAAAAGTTATTTATTTTGACTAAATCTAAAAAAAGGTTTTTTTGTGATTTTTTCGAAAAAGTAATATTCAAGCTGTAAAACGCTGTTAAACTTAACACACTTGTATATCTACAGCTATCATACGTATACTCTGTGTTAAACTTTGGTGGCGTTTTAAAGCTAAAACATTGATTTTTCGAAAAAACAAGAATATTTTTTTTTAGATTTCATTGAAATAAACAACTTTTATGTGAAATTTTTTTTCATAAAACGACAAGTAAACTCCCCGCTACTTGCAGGCAGTTTTAGGGGGGAAAGGGGTGGATTTGGGGCTTTGTGCCCATTGAGACTTTTGATCTACATGTCCTACCAACCTGCGAAGTTTCAAAAAAATTGGACGAAATAATAAAATAAAATGGTAAAGTTTCAAACCAAGTATGTTTTTTGATATATTTTTTTTATAAAGTACGATAAACTTTCAATACAAGAAGTAAAAATTTTAGCATCATATAAATATTGAATTATTTATACTTTGCATCACAGCTCTTATAACAATCTTATGCATTTTGATAAATTATGACATTTTTAATACCATTTTTCATTTTAAAATTAACATTTCAATAATTTCAGTATATTTTTATAATATTTTTGGCTACAATAACATCGTGCCGCTGTATAATGCTACATATATAAAATTGTATTAAACTTCGTCTTATAAGGAATATTTATATTCACAGAAGTGCATTATAGCAGTATGCTATTTATGCTTGTAACTAAATCATTTCCCACGCGAATCACTTCGTGATCACAGTTTGTAGGTAATCTAAAATACGTAAAAGTTTTTTGCAAAAAGAGCAGTGGAGCAGTGCATGCTTTGTGTGCGGAGGTTCTGGTTCCACAATCTTCTCTTCAACAGCTTTTTTCCTGCTTTGCTATTTTCTGTTCTAATTCTCTAACTTACAAATAATAAACTCCGCATACTCGTGCGCTGTTGCCAAGTTTCTGTTGATACTTTTGGCATTTATTTATGTATATTGAGTAAAAAATAATAATTGAGAAATGGAAATATATAATTTTAAGTATTTTAAACACGATTTTAATCGATATCTACGAGCAAGTATCACAATGTACTTACTTTCTAGTCATAAAGAATATTTTTGTTTGCATAGGGCCCCTCGCGTCCCGTTTCACCCCCTCCCCCCTCCGATAAAGCATCGGATTCTCCTTAAAGAGCATGGACTGATGTTTCAAGTTTTGGTAGTACCTACATCTGTTAAAATTGATTTAGAAAACAAATGGTATTACAAAACAGTTTTTTCGTTCGGAAATTAACGATAAAAATATGTACTATTACATTTCACAAGGAAAACTGTTGTATGTTAATTAAAAATATGTCATATAAAGATTTTTTTGGAAATTCTATAGAAATTTACTACTTTTTCAATTACGAATATTAAGAGTTTCTATAACCAGCATTACAACAGTAAAATAAAGAATTTACCACTCATGATCAGTCTACAAAAATAATTTTATTTACATTACACTCATTATAAAATATATACAAAATTAATTAGGTACATGTAAATCAATATTATTGATGAAACAAATTCGGGTCAAATAATCTCTTCATAACTTATCTCTAGATTGCTTTCTGCGTGAGCTATTCCTCCAGCTCCTGCAATGGCAACAGCCTCTGGTTCAAATAAAATGTCTACGTTTGTACCAGGTCGGAGAATGGCTTTTGATACCGGGGTTGAAACGGCTTTGCCTTCAACACCAGCCACAGCTCTTGCAACTGGTTTAAGTATCAACGTCGTAATATCATTTTCCGCTTGATCCTCATTCCTAAAACTGATTATCTTATCTTTCTGAATAGTATTTTTATTTTTCACGTAGTGGAACAAAGGATGCGCCCTGTATGGAGCTAGAGATGATGGGTCCTTCAAATTAATCGCTTGCAGACGTATCTGATTGTTATGCTTCAAAATGTCACTAACTTTTATTTCTTCTCTGGTAGATGCGGTTACTGGTTTAGGAGTTGTAGTTGATTCAACTTTCAGTTTCAGGTTCATGGCAGCTGGTGTTTGTGTAGTTATTTTAGATGACACTGATCTAGTTGGTTCTGAGTTAAGTCCTTGAACTGTTAGGGTTTCGGGATTTTTGTGATACCTTGGGAAGTGATAGTATTGAGTAGAGCTAGAAATTTCTAATTGCGTTGGGTGTAGGTTGTTGTAGAGTGTAAAGTGACTTTTAGGATTAAAGATGAAGGGGTGATGAAGCTTCCCGAAGAACTGAGATTGATGGTCTGGATGAGGTAACCATTTAGGAAAACGTAGTCCGTTAGGGAAAGTTAATAATCTGAGGAAAAGAAAAAGCGGGTATTAGCCTTCTTGTGTCGTGTTAAGTGAGGGCAAAAAGAAGAGATGTGTAGAGCATTCCTCCTAAATTTTAACACGTACAATTTTTTAGTTTTTGTCCGAGTTATTTTTTTTTTCAAAGGGTAGCGCCTGCTAAATATAATTTACGACTCTTAAATCTTATCCACTCTCTTCAAAAGCAAGGTCGCCTAAGGTATAATCAAACTTATATTAGGAATTTTTTTTAGGATAGTTTTATTAACAGAAGTTCCTCATAATCATGCAATATTCAATTTGATTGAATTGAAAATATTATTAATGACCTTTTTAAACATTTCTTACAGGTGAATTAAAATATTTAAATTAAATATTGATGAAATTACAACAAAATAAATATTTTGAGGGTGGGTTATTTTTTTTAAATATTGAATTAAACAGCAAGAAACTAGAAAGTTATAAGATTGTTACACTTTTCGGTGGGACACTTCCTATATCTGTGAGATACAAGACGACTGACAAATAATAATGTGACAAAAAAATTTTGAACTGTTGTAATTTTATAATATTTACTGCACATGCATTTTTTGGGAATGGTGAATAAATAGCGGTTGGTGAATGTAGTAGTAGAATAAGTATAAGTAGCGGTTGGTGAAAACTGAAGTGGTCATATTTTGATAATGAAGCAGAAGACCCAAACCATTTTTTAGCAGATGATTTCTAGGCACACATAAATAGGTAACTCCCAGGATAAGAAGACTGAATTTTCAGATCTCGAGAAGGTTTACACATATACAGGTTGAGTAATTAATAATGGTACACAGCTTACTAGCAGATTGTTAACGTCAAAATATAGCGATTGAGCCAAACATGCCTTAATCAATTGTTGCTCATTTTCGTTCTACAGGGTGTTAAAGTTGAAAAAAAATATATTTTTTTATCTATATCTAAGTATGTATGGACCGATTGTTTTGAAAATTTGTAGCTTTACGTTTTTTGAGGTGGCAAATACGAATATACAAAAAGTGTTGGGGTCACGTCTATGGGGCGCTAGTTGTACTGTCCTGTCAATGTAAAAATATGTCTAACTTTTTATATTTTACAATTTTGAATTTTTTAACTAGAAATTATTGAACTACGTTCAATTCTAAATAAGAACGGTACACTTGTTACAAATCGATAAACTCAACTGTTTTCGAGATACAAACATTTTAAGTTTTTGAGATTCGATGGGAATTAAATTAGAAAATTATTTTTTACAAAGTAGTAGGCATGGATATAATAAATTGACAGCTGTCACTACAATACCATATTGTTTTCTACTCAATTTGATTAAGAAGTAGTTTTATTCTTGTCGATATTTTTTAGAGAAGAGGATATCTTAATAAAAGGCTAAGAAAGTGCATTGAAGTTGGTAGTTAATAATTGGTTAAGATATGCATAATAAAATCTTTAATTGCTGTAATGTTTCCCGCCGAATCTCAAAAACTTAAAACATCTGTATCTCGAAAACGGATTAGTTTATCGATTTGTAACTAGTACACCTTTTTTATTTAAAATTGAACGTAGTTCAATAATTTGCAGTTAAAAAATTCAAAATTGTAAAATACAAAAAGTTAGACAGATTTTTACATTGATAGGACAGTCTAACTAGCGCCCTCTAGACGTGGCCCCAACACTGTTTGCATATTAATTTGCCTTCTCAAGAAACGTAAAACTACAAATTTTCAAAACAATCAGTCCATACATACTTAAAATATAGATAAAAAAGGAAAATATTTTTTCAACTTTAACACCCTGTAGAACGAAAAGGAGCAATACCTAATTGAATAAGGCATGTTTGGCTCAATCACTATATTTTGACGTTGACAATATGCTATTAAGCTGTGTACCATTATTAATGACTCACCCCTGTATATGACAAATATTTTATGTCATAACCAGCTCAAAAATACAGACAGGTGTTTTCTTACTTTTCAAAAAATTTTAATTTTTTTTAAAGTTGTAGTATTATGAAGCTTAAAAAATTAAATGTTAATATCAAATTAAAATTTAGAAATATGTCACTACGAATTAAATTTAATTTCGTGATAAATTTAAAAAATGCCTGATTATATTATCAGTTAATTACTAAAAAAATATTTTATTTCGAAAATTCGTACATTCCGTTAGAAATTTTTTTGTCACAGACGTTGTGGACCTAGAAATATGACCACTTTAATTTTTTTCAAATTAAGGCTGAACTTACTCAAATACATTTATTACTAATTTTACTCATTAATAGAATTTTCAGTATCAAAAATCGATTTCTTCTTTTAACTCTCACTAGAAAATCGAAAATATAATCCTTTAAATAAGAATTAAATATGGTATAAGCAAATATGTGTTAACATAGTTAGTAATATGATATTGAATTAGAAGTATTTATGTATGAAAGGAAAGAGAGATATTTACATGAATATTTTGAAGGTATGCAAGTATAAAAAAAATAACTGCAAGTAGTTAAATAACAGAGATATGTAGAGAAAACATTTTATTCCAACTGAGGTAATACATGTTAACAAATTTTTAAATTACGACATTAATGACTTGTAAAGAAGACAGTTATGTTTTGGTCAATTATTTTCTTTTTCGACTTTTTTAAGGTCTAATACTTTTCTTTTTAACTTTTAAACTTTAATATGGGCATTTAAAAGTGTCATAATAGAGGTGAATCTAAACATCTTCCTTTTTTGGTAGATACATAATAGAGGTGAATCTAAACATCTTCCTTCTTTGGTAGATACTCGTACATTCTTAACTACTTAAGCAATAGAGATTGCGAAAAAATTCACTCACATTTAAAGCTTCACAATTTTTATAATTAATGGAATAACACAATTTTTTTCAGTCTTTTGTGTTTCTTATTTATTTATGAAAATAGACGACCTAAACTGGAATCCTTTAGAAGTCATGCCACACCTACATCCTTACTCTATGTACAACACTGAAGTAAACTCAGCGATCATCCTTTGTTATAATATATTACTGGCCCTACGGCTACCACTTTTCCCACTCTAGATGGAGGAAATGCTGCTGCGTTAGTCTTGTTTCCTAGAGAAGTATTGTTTATCAAATCTCCCAAATTTATAGTAGGATCCACTGCCACAACTTTAGTTCCGGAACCGGCGATCGCCAGACTGTCCGGCTGAGTATAAGCAACTCCATTTGGACCAACAATGGCTGTTCCACCACTTCCTGCCGTGGCTATACCACCAGGACCGGCAATAGCTACACCACCCTTCCTAACTTTCAATTTGTGGATGAAGATTCCACTGCCCGTATTGTCTCTGCTGAATAGTTTTTTGTTGCCATCGTTGGAAATGGAAATTTCTTCGGATTTTTCATCGTCGTCAAATTCGTCGTCTATTTCTTCAACGTGCACTGTTGGATCTCGTATAGGAGGGGTTTGAACGGGTTGTTGTCTAGGAGGTGAAGTAGTCGATGGTTTTATTTGAGGCTTAAAAAATGGAGGTGCTTTAACGTCCTTTGCACTTTCCGAGAACTTTTCTAGCTTACTGGAAGATCTAGAAGTGTTATAAGTCCCGCTTGATTTAACAGATTCCTTAGACTTATCCCATACAGTTTTCAATGCTATCATCCTTTCCTCAGATCCCTTAGCTTCTCTTTCACCTGCTGCTAAACTCACTGTAAATTTTAATCCACTTTCTCTGTTCCCTCCTATATCTATATTCTCAATATCTAAGTAACTGCTGGTATTGTTGTCTTCATCATCGGCTCCGTATATAGTGATTTGTCCGGAAGTCTTGTCTCCCATTTCTACGACAATTTGTTCCCTGTCTCTTTCTGAACCAGCTTTCTTTCCTTCCCTGGATACGGTTTCACCTTTGCTTTTTATCTTAGGCGGTCGCTTGCATGGTCCACCTTGACCGGCACTAGGTCCGTATTCTACCATGCTTGTAATAGCATTATAAAACTGAAGAAAGGGATCTCGAATATAAATTGGGAAATAGTTAGCACCTGGCCAATTCCAATTCTGTCTACCCTTATCAGAGTTAGGTAGTGCAAAAGGTCCATACACTCGATACGCATATTGATCATCTGTTTGTTCGGGAATAACTTTGTTCGGTGTATTAAAACCACTGAATTGGTATTGATCCGCACTTGCTTGAGGATACTGCAAGTATGGGTTATACAAAAAAGGGTAGCCTTGTGATTGCAACATTTGCGAGTTAGATACAATGTTTTTAATGTTATCCACTGTTTGCTTTTCTAAGCTGCTGAGACTTTTCCTATCTTCACCTGCACTGGATTTTTCTTTGTTTTCGTTAATCGATGGGGGCTGGAGGGAAAAACTTGGTGGTAAGTTTACCCCTATTGGGATTACATTTGAAGGCATATTTTGTGGTGGCATTACATTGGACGGCATATTTTGAGGTGTCATAAAGTTAGGCTGCGACGGGTACATGCTTGGCATGGGTATTGCAAACGTTTGCTGGTGTACTATCTTCCTCTTTATGTATTGGCCAGGAATAATGTCTTCCTTAGTTATACCAGCTAAATCATTAGTTGAAAACGATTTTTCTGAGCCATAATTGTCTACATAACTATCAGGTTGTTGGTTAGGTGACTGAACTTTTGTGTCTGTTTCTTCATTTTGATTTTTATTCGCAAGCAAATATTCCAGAATTGGATTACTGAAAGGGCTTCTTGTTAATGTTTTTTCTTTACTGAGCCCACTATGGGCATTTTGTTCTTCTTGGGATCTTGAGTAACTAAAAGGGAAATGGAAGTAGTTTGGTTTGTCTCTTCTTGACACGAGTCCTTGTCTTCTATTGACTTCTGCGATTTTCTCTAGGATTTCCTTGGTACTGTCTTCTATTTTCCTTTGCGTTGGGTGTGGAAATTGATCCACATATTTTCGAAGATTTGGAGTTACTTCAACGATTGTTTGCTTTTCCAATCTAAAATTAAAGCAATACGTTACTGGTAGATCCCATGTTCGAGTTTTATACAGATACAAATGTTAATAGTTAAATTGATTAATATATTAGTAGAGACTAAAACTTACCAAATATAATTGGATGCACTTCTAGATCTTCTATTAACTACACTATTGCACGCAAGAATCTGACCAGCTATATTCACTACTCCGAAAGAAGTTTTCTAAACCACCTAAGAAATATAATACAAAAGGCGATACATCGCTACTTTTTAATTTAGTTTCTAAACTAGGTACATGTACATATATGTTACATTATTAGTAATTATTATTTACACAATTGCAAGCAATATAATATCAGAATCCACTTACTCTACGGTGGTTTCCTCATTTTGGTGTACGTTGTCCTGTGGCCTACTGCATGTGACAGCAAACATCGACATCTGAAACAGAAGACGCTCATTCAATGAGTTTGCTTTTGATAATTATTATTAGAGAACCACAACATATCACAAATATTTATAAACAAGAATTATTTTTGATTGCATGGATCATTAATCAATGAAGATTATGATAATTCTCAATAACACATAAAACAAGTTTATGGTAAAAATTTTGAATATACCATTCAATGCCCACATCATCAATTATTTATTGATGAATATTTTACTATATAATTCTTTAATTCCTTTAATTCTCTGTAAAGCAGTTTTTTTACATTTAATTAGTGATATTCATTTTTTACTACACTTGGTGTAGTAAAATTTATTTACAATAATGGACATATTCCAAACTTGCACAAAAACTGTATTATGGAGTTGATAAGGTGTAACATTAAAAGTCAATTAAATTGCATAAATTAAAATAAATATCAGCAAGTCCGTTTCAATCGATGGACATCATAATCATTATCAGATACATATCTTACTTTGCTGACAGGTCAGGAACTGTTACTTCTATCGGCAACTTAGATAAATGTTAACGTTTCTATAAATAGTGTGATATCTAACGGTAACTCTAGATATTACATATTCAGAAAATATGCCACTTGAACTCGCAAATATTTCACATGCGATAAAATTCAGGTTGTTACATAAACAACGGTTTTTATAACCCACAATGAATTTTTTCTTGTCAGTCATGTTTGCTATGTAGTCCTGAAATTCTTGAAACCTGTCCTCGTTATTAAAAATATATATAAAACTTTTTGTGCGAAACGTTATATCTCTCTAAATATCCGAAATGGGTAAATTATTTTAATTTTAATGATTTGAAAATGCTTACGCCTATTCTCAAAAAGAGGAATGATTATTTGAAAAAACTGTTTTTGTCTTCATTTAAATGATGGCCGATAATAGTGGCATCCTGTAATGTTTTAGAGCATACAAAGATAATTCACCGAAAATAATTCATGATACCTACTCTACTTGAATATTTAGTTCGTAGAATAACAGGTGTTTGACCGATAAACTATGAAATTTGGTGTTTTACAGGGTGTGTCAGATGTCGACTCATGTTAAAGATATCATCCAGATAAAGTAATTTGAATTGTTCATGAAAAATGGAATTATAGTACATTTAAATTATTATTTTGTGTACCGAGAGCCCGTAAAAAAACAGTAACACAACAGTTATTTGTTCTTATTTTAAACATTATTAGTAAACGAGATATTGCATGTAATTAAGTAAATTATTTATGACATTATTTAGAACTTTTTTTAGTTAGGTGTCTTATAACATTGAAAAAGAAGTTAAATATTAAAAAAATTTAAATTAATATTCTATTGCGTCAAAAATATTGAACAGTAAGTTGTTTTTACTTACTTATTTTTTCGTGACGAAAAATGTTCATAAATGTTTACAAGCCACGTGACCAACGAGCTTAAGCAACCCAACAATCTTGCAATCGCTGATTGGTCGAATAGAATCTCTTGAAAAATTACACCAATCACAACCAATGAAACAGAATATTATGTAATCTTGATATTATTGTTTTAACTTTACCGAAATTTATTTGCCAAGCTGAAAGAAATAAAATTACTATTCCAGACAAAATTACTGGTCACGTGGCTTGTAAGCATTTATGAATGCTCTGTACTTGACTTCACTAAATGCAATATAAAATGTTCATTATCATAAAGCATCTATAGTAGGATCATATTCGATGCAAAGTAATAAATCATTGCCTGTCAAGGGAACCAATGAAGTACGCTTTTAAGGGTTTTACAAATGGAATAATTTCTTTATACATTATGAAGGGACGAGGGGATAAGTTCAGGTCTGGCACCCTTGTTGCTACAAAAATTCCTTTATTCTCATAAACTATTTATTTTAAATGTAATATATTATAAATCCAATTTGTTTCCTAAATTCCACATATGTACTACATTTTACCTCTGTACGCGCCACTGTTGTTTACTTGTTTTTTGGAAGCGCTCTCTAATTGACGGCAAAGCTCGCCAGGTTAGTATTTGACGTATAACCGACCAGTTCGTACACTCGATGCACCTGGGCGACTACAGCTATTACCAGAACACAGTGCGTATGCAGCGGTATTTCAGATTTTTCATTGAATTTGAAATGATTTATCTTACGCCTCCTAAAAATGATGACACGATTTTCCTTTGATAAAAGGCCGACAATTTTTTGCTCTACTTTGCATCGTATACGATCCTACTATAGTTAATATGATTGATTTTATTTTTTTTTCTTCACTTTACTTCAGTTTGTCAAAAAATATTTAATAATATACTTTCTTGTAAATGTTCATTTTTATTGTACCGACATAATTCTAAAACACAGTTGATTTTTCTTTTCGTGTCACATATAATATTTTCCTTAAAACACTTAAGTATAAACTTTAAAAAGTAAAAATCATTTTTCTTATTTAAATCTACTGTATTTTTTACTTTGCTTTCATTAATAATTTTTAAATGCAAAAGAAACAAAGGTACCTAGTACAAATGAAAGAATAAGAACCTGTTGTGTTGAAACCGTTAATAATATTGTAAACCCACAGAAAAATATTTCCTATTTCTGTTTTTAGGATATTTATTGACAAATACATATGCAAAATTCAGCCATGATAAATTTGTTATCATATTTCTGCATTTTAAGCATGGCGCTTTCAAGTAGACCTCTTTTAAAATAGAATTAGATTTTACACACGCAGTTGGCCCATTAAGAACCAGCATTTAAAAAAATCTTTAAAATTAATTTGATCTAATATACCACTGTCATAAAAATGATATTCCATTTAAAGATGCTGCACAAAAACTTACTGTGAACTTTAAAACTTACTGTGAACTTTACTGTGAAGTTTAAAAGAAATATGAAAGCTGAAACACAGAAATTGAAATTGAGTTTTCAACATAATTTTAGACAACAATGAAGAAATAATTGACTACATATGTTTACCGTATTGCCTCCACTGATCTTTGAACCTCTTTTAGCTCTACATTCCTTGCAAACATTCGTACCAGTTCAGTCAGACCTGCTCTGTGTATGGACATATAAAAATAAATAGTTTGTTAACCTGTTCCTGCAATGTCAGAAATTCCCCGATTTACTTCCCAGTTCAAATAGATACTTATCTGATTATTTTCTTTTGTATTTTTTAAATTAACTCCTTCTCGACCACAGCGCTCAATAATGGATGTCGGCAATTAGATATTGGATACGCTCGGCGAAAGCCCATTATATTCTACCTAGTAACGATGCACAAACAAGATCAAAGATTCGGTTATGAAGGAAGATGTGTTACCGCTAATATCAAAAGGATTGTAGTGGTTAGAAATTCAGATCCCGTTACGGCGAATCCATATTTGGGAGGACTGACTTTAACACAATGGATTCTAGCCTCAAGCCTATAATATAGATGGGTAGTTGTCTTATGCATCCAATTATTTAATGGAAGTTGTATTTTCTTAGAACAATACAGGGCGTCACATTTTGAAAATTAAAAATATTAAGAAAGAATTTGGTCGCGCCCTTTTAAATATTCATATTCCTTCCTTAAATTAATATGTAGAATACACCTTCCAAATATCTACGCATCTAAAAGATTTAGATGAAGTAAACATACAGGGTGTCCCTAACATGTTTTTACTAACATGTCGACATAGATCCTTGAGGAAAAAAATGATTGAATGAACTTACGAGAACTGTTCAGAAAATAGCCAAACTTTTTGAAGTACGCGCTAATGGAGATATTTAGTCTATAACCTCTATAACCACATGTTTTGATATCCCATTTAGTTTTCGTTATATTGTTATTTGAATGCAACGTATAAGTGTTAGTGACGATTTTTTAAATGTGCGAACAGTGCATAATATTATTTCCTTTATTAAAATCTTCCTGTCTGTCAGAAAATTTAGAGTGGAATAGCAAAATTTTCAGCGTTAAATGTAATGGAATTCAGGTTATTCTAATGTTCGAAGCGCCAGATTTTACCCAAAAAAATAAATGGCCTAAATGGGAACAAGCAAAATACAAATTTTTATTTGTTTTTCTTTAAACGTTGTCAACATTTAAAAATAAACTTTTTGCGGATTTCAACTTGAATACATATGGATTTTATTAGAGACACAGAAATATTTAAATAAATTTGCATTTTTAACAATTTCTTTCTTATTTCAGTTTCTGTAATACCTAAAGTTTAGCCTCTACAATTTGGGACCTCTTGCGTATAAATATGTAGTTTAACTTTTACCTTAGCCGTATTTGCCAGACTTATTTTAATACAAAAATATTTGGATCAAAACGGGATCGAATTGTTTTTAATAACCAACGCCGTGTACCACTTATTGCGGTTTAATATGCAGAACAGATAGTTTTTACAAAGTTTACGGTACTATTACGTTGATTATTATTGGCATAATTTTCTTTTTAATAAAATCTGCATCAGCTGCCAGCAATGATAAATACCTAAATACACTGGTACACTCTTTTTATTCCAAATAGGAGTATTATCAAAAAAATTACAAGAACAAAGGAAGCTAACTCTAACGGGTATGGTGTTAGTTTTTGGTAATTGGTGAATGTGCAATTTGATGTTGATTAAGCTAATAATAATATAACACATTGCAACAATGTATACATACAATAATTACTTAAAAAATATTTGACGGTACCCAACAACATGGAAAAAAGTACTCAATTAGAAATAAGTAAATTCATCTTAAATCATATGAGGTCTCATATGATCATATCATTTCTATTTTGTAAAAGTCATCTCCATCTTCAAGCAGTTTTTGTAACAAATATAGTGACATATTTTTCATAGATTAACTTGACATTTTAGAAACTGATCAGGTAAATTTGAAATACCGTAACACTTATAATAAAATACTATTGATTATGCTAATATTGATTGATACTGCACTATAAATAATTGGCGTGAGTGAACAAATTAAAACTACTGAGTTATAATTAGTTAAATTATTGGATATTTTTTAATTTAGTATTGAGTATTTTGAAAACTTTACTCATGTATAATAATATTTGAACAAAAACTGATTAATTACATTCTACTATAATAATAATCTAAAAATCTAATTTCTTACTAAATTTGAGTGAGTGTTTCCAAATTACCCACTCAGGAGGTTTTTTTGACGGTTGTTTATCACCACCGAATTTACATTCCATTGATAGGCCATCTTAAGCCGTATGCCGTTCTATGCTCACGATACACAATCCTATTGACTGACATAAAAACACGTGCCATGCACTGGACTGAGCAAAGCGTCAAACTCACTCACACAAACGACAATGAAATGCACGGCACGCCAGGCCGACAGGGCAGGCATTAGGGTGCCTCTAGATACGTATCGAATAAATTGATCGATGCGAGGCTTCATATCAGAGGCAGACATGTACATATTAGGTATTGTACAATGACACGGATAATGAGATTACTAAAATGTGAAGTAGTTGATGCTTCGTCACCATTAGTAAAAATAGCATATCCGATCTCTAATAATAACATCTATTCGTCTGATCAGTTTCTGTTACAGTAAAATTAAAAGGTTTTATACCATTATTATAATGCTATAAATCCACTGGCTTTGTCCAATAATTTCTTTTTGAATTTGAGTTCTATTTTTGGTTATTGACTCCCTTTTCTTTTAAGCACCCATTTCAAGAAATTTGCTAAGGTATAACCTTTTACAAAAACACCTTTGAATATGTGTGAAATTATATTCTAATAATTTCATGCTGAAAACTATGTTTTTTAATTATGATGTCAAATGAATAGACAAAAAGTTAAATACGTAAATATATGGCATGTAATTAATTTAACTATATTCAAATTTTGAGTAAAAATTAACTCAATAATATTTAATAATGTAATTGCTAGTATAAATAATAGAGTGAAAATAACATAAATTGATACATTATTGAGTGCGATATGAGTGGAATTTCAATTTTACAATGTTATTGAATATTATTGAGAATTATAAAGCTTTACTATAAGAAATAATACAAAAATAAATAACACATAAACAAGTTATAATGACTTGAACCCTAATATTTAATCTTAACGTTTATATAATTTTATAATGATCTTATAATCAACATGGCAACTTGATCGCAATGATATTAATATACTAGTCAAGATGTATTTAAATATAATTAGTATCAATTAATTATATATTACCTTTATATTATCGAAATAATAAAGATATTCCCAAATCTATTTTACATTTACAAATTTTTCACCCAATAATTGTCATAATTTATGTTCATGTGATAATAATATTTATGGTACCATTTTATGTGGTAGAATATACTGTTCAATTTATTGACAGAACATAAAACTATCAACTTTTAGAATAAAATATAAAACTAAAATATAGTAATACTTACAAAATTTCTAGCAATCTAGTTTTTTAATGTTAATTTTTGATGTCAATATATTTAATTCATAGTATGTAGAAGTTACGTTATGAAAGAAAAAAAAATCATATCGATGTTTCAATATAATCATGTGATATTAATAAAAAGAAGTGTTAAATCTGCCAAAATAGCGGAAGGCAACTATAATATTTAACGTAACTAACACTGATGTCCCCAAAATTGGCCAATAAACTGGAACTGGTTCTATCATTGCCATTTTTTGTGAATACATTAAATTTAAGAAATTTCTACCATTTTTTTAAATTTCTTTTCAATTTCTTGAAAATTTGTTGTATGAAAAATTGTTAAATGTAAAACAGATTTTACAAAACTGCATTTAATGCAATTAGTCTTGGAAAAAATTTAGAGAAAGAAAACCTTAGAAAAAGAAAATAGAAAAAAATATCACATTTTCTGAAATTTATCTGAGGATCTTTGATGTAGACTGATAAAGCTTGAGTGACAGATTTATATAAGGAGAAGTAAAAGCCCATTAAGTTGACTTAAAAATGTGTTAACCAGAGGCGGAGATACGAGGGGTCAACACCATTAGGAGCCTCAGAATGAGTGTTCTGCAAATTAGTTTCGTGCTTTTTTTACCAATTGAATTTCTAAGAAAAAAGATCTCTTAATTTTGCTCAAAGCAAGAACCGATTTAGAATTTAGATTTTTATTATATTAAAGTAAGCTTACAACAGTTAAATAAATCTAAAATAATTCTAAAACTATTCGTTCTATAAAAACAATTTGACATTTTTTTGTTAGAAATAGAACATTAAATACATAAATAATATAATGTGCCAAAAGTTCAAAAAATTATTATCGTAGAGTTTTTTTATTTTCTATGGTTATATCTCCTAAAAAGTATATTAGAATTTTTACTTCCAAATAATTTTTTGAACTTAGAGATTTTTTTTCCTAGAAATACTTTGGCATCGAAATTCTGAGTCACCTAGTGATACTAACCCTTCATATCTCCGCCACTGGTTAACATATTTTTAAGGCAACATAGTGAATTTTTACTTCTATTTAGATAAATCAGTGGTTCAAGTTTCATCTATCCTCAGAGATATTTCAAGAAATGTTTTTTTTTCTAATTTCAAAATCCTGTATCTCGAAAATGAAAGAATTACGATCCACCTTCAAATGAAATTAAAGGAAAAAGGAATACCATTGTTTGCCGAATAGTCTGTATATAGAATATAACAAAAATAAACACAAAAATAGTAACACAAGTATAAATGTTTCAAAATTTAGATTAAATTTAATTTATAAATCAAAGATACTCTCTTAGACCCATCAAATATATTTTTTTATCATCAATGCAGTTTGCAAATGCAATGCAATTATGACGATTATATTAAGATCTGCCAGTGTAAAGACATCTATCTATGCCATTTGATATGATTTGAATATTGAAAACCAATTCAAAATCAAGTTTTGCTAACATATGATACATTGTTCACTATTATTAATCCCCCTGTAACCCACAGTCCGGTATAAAAACCACAATAAACCGATATCACTACTGTACCGTAGCACAACACAAAATGACCAAGAACAACTAAGCGGTATTTCTCTAAATTCAATTACATACCAATATAATACACCACTTCATGTTATACGGGGTAAGCAAATTCACTATTCTTAAGCATGTGACGAACTGTTCCCAGAATATTTCATGCGGCCTTTTTAAAACTGGCGGAAGACAATTTTGCAACTTGTCCAATGGTCACCGGTCGTAAGCAGACGAGAGCCGCATCAAATGTTACTTCCTAACCTTAAAGAAGGGGCAGGTAACGTTAGATTACTTCGGTGTCGTCTTCAGAGATACTAGCTTCCACGGGCCACATTGTTTTGCATGTCTGAAGAAGACATAATCTTTCAGTGGAGTCCCATTGTATAATATCCTGGAGTAGTCAGTATTACACAGGTGTAGAATTTATTATTTTCCAAAATTTAATGGTCAACTTAAGACTAGACCATATATGGAGAAATGGCATGCCTATCGTGAAGGTTGATAAGTAAATGGAAAATCGAGAAATCGAGGTTGTCGCATAAATTGACATAATCTCACAGTTTTGTTAATAGTATACATTCCCAAATATTCATCTTTAAAATATACTATTTTTTATTAGTAGAAGGTCAAGGCAACCAGACAGAAGAAATTAAAATTTTTATAAGCTCACAACGCATATATCACAATATTTTTTTTTGAAATCTCATAAAATTCAACTCATTTTTTTTCTGTCAAAAGTTGCAAAGTGAATTTGCCCAGTGTATACAGGGTGTCCCAGAATATGAGGGCAACCTCTCGGATTTATAAAGGAGGAGACGTTAAAATAACATGACAGGCTCCTAGAGGATGCCCCTGAAAATATTTTTTTGAATAACTTTTAAAATACTTTGTGTAATTTAACTATTTTTTAATATGATGGACAACAGATAAGACCCTTTAAAAATTGACCCATGAAAACAATTTGGTTTATTTGGTTTGCCAGGGACGGACTAGCTGTAGCACAGTAATGTCAATTTTTTTACACCCTGTACGATAAAGACACAAAAATAATATTTTTTAGATAGCTTGAACCTTCATCTAAAAAAAAGCTACTCTTGATTGATATCGATAAAATGAACTGTTTTTAAGGAAAAACTATTTTTGTTTAATATGATTTTTATTACATTCGTAAAGAGAAATAAACCGATAAAATTTACATTCTTTCTTTTATTTACACTTGTTTTTTGGTGCTATGGATGTGTTTTTGACATTTACCGACTTAAATAAGAATTACAGTACCCATCTGAGTCTGTCAGTTAACGATAGAGTGTATCGAAACTTGTAATATTTTCCTTATTTTTTTATTCCTCGGATTTATTTTATTTGCCGTAATGGAATTTACGTTTGCTGAATATGCTGACATGCATTTGTTGTATGGACTTGCATCATGTAAGGCCTTAGAAGCCAGAGGACTCATGAGGCACGATTTCCAAATCGAAAAATTCTTGACAGGAACACTTCTGAAAGAGTGGATCAGCGTTTAAGAGAGACTGGTGAAAATTACAATTTATTTGTTACTTGTATTAGAGTACTTTTTGAGTAGGTAATATGTAGAGAAAGCCAAACACAATTGTAGAAATCAAATCAATCGCGGTGAGGTCGCTGAAGAAGATATCCTAAATGTCGTTAGAAACAGATCCTTCAATAAGTGTCCGAAAATTGGCTGCCCAGTTTAATTGCCCAAAATCTATGGTTCTTAGAATCCTTACAGAGCAACAATTGCATCACTATCGCATACAGAAAGTCCATGCACTTCTTCCTGTAAACTTTCCGCGAAGGATATAATTTTCAAACTGTCTTTTAGATAGGCACTTAACAATGCAAATTTCATCGGTTCAATTCTCTTTACGGACGAAAAATGGAATCATAAACTCCCATAATTTGCATTTATGGGCAGAAAAAAATCCACATGCTTCTGTTGTGACGCATTATCAGCACCAGTTTAAATCCATTTAACTTATGGGTCGGAATAATCGGCATCACATTGGACCATTTGTATTGCCTAGAAGGTTAACTGGGGATCTTTATTTGGAATTTTTCCAAGACAACTTGCCAAAACTTTTAGACGACCTACCTTTGGTAATACGACATGGTATGTGGTTCACGCATGATGGGGGGCACCACCCCACTTTAGTCTGGCAGTTTGAAAACACTTAAACAGGCATTTCGAAAATCGTTGGATAGAAAGAAGAGGACCAGTGGCTTGGCCTCCTCGATCCAACAATTTGTAATTCGTAAACCTAGAGAATGCATAACATTAGAAAGAGCTCAAGTTGAACTGACGTACAAAATTATGTAATAAAGATCATATTAAACAAAAATAATTTTTTCTCGAAAACAGTTCATTTTATCGACCAAGAGTATGTTTTTTTTAGTTTAAAGTTCAAGCTGTCTAAAATTATTTTTGTGCTAATCCATCCCAGGCAAACCAAATAAGCCAAATTGTTTTCATAGGTAAATTTTTATGGATCTTATCTGTCGTCCTTCATATTAGAAAATAATTAAATTATACAAAGTATTTTAATAAAAGTTATTGCAAAAAATCGATTTTCAGGGGCATCCTTTAGGGGTCTGTATCTCCGTAGGGGACACCCTGTAGAGAAAAAAATGTGGCAAAATATTTGTTTTGTAAAAAATATAGATTTTGAAAGTCAGGGTTTTTTGCTTTCTTGGCGAAGAAATGCGACAAGAATATTAAGCATCATTTTTCATTCAATCATATACAGTTCATTTAAAAGAATTTAAAACGAAATATTGGTGTAAACCTCAGGTTATTACGCTCCATCAAGCAGAAATTGACTCTCTGGATTTGGATTCTCATTTTTGCCATTTAATTGCTTTGGTTTTCCTGTAATAACTCAAAATAGGTTTGATGTAAATTGGTACTGCCAATATATATACAGAACTTTGTTGGCTTATTCTTTTCTTGGAATAAACTCAATTAGTTAATATGGCTACACAGTAAAAAGTAGATACGATTTAAATTTGATTCATATCTATTTAAATTTTTCTTACATTAAATTTGTATGCTTTTAGTTAACTATAGTTTAAATAGATATATTTTCACTTAAGAAAAAAATATAATATATACCTAAACATATATTGACAATGGAAACATTTTTTAATTACTTTTTTTCTAGTCGTATACTGTTCTCATTGGTTTGTAACATACCCACTTAGTATACGTTAACCTATACAATACAAACAATGTATTACCAAGTCCTAATAAATCTACAATTAATTAGTAATATCGCTCCATGTCATTTATAACGTAATAATAAAATGTGCTTTTATTTATGGGCATATGACTTGCAAGAGCAACTGCTGTTATAACTGTCATTTTATGAACGAAGTTGTAAAACTGAATAATAAATAACGAAGGTAGAACGTAGGTGGACCTTTTTTTTTATAAAATATCATGCTTAATTGTGTAGAGTCGAGTTTTTTGGTACACCTTATACAGTGTGTCTGTCTTTTTCGAAAAAGCAATTTTTCATAATTTTTTTTAAGCCTCGTTATAATGATTGTTCTAACAGTAAAACTAATGGTGTGTATATTAACATGCTTATGAAAAACGTTTTGGTCACAGCAATTCTAAATAATAGGCATCCAAACAAAATTTGCTCCAAAAATAATTATCTATACTGCAGAATGAATAAAACAAATTTCGTTTCGTTCTAAATATGCTGTAGATAATAATTAAAACCTTAGCCAAGGAAATATTTATATATACCTTACCAGAAATATTTCACTAATATGTTTTTTAGAATCCTATGTTTGAGTTGAATATAAAGTGAATTCATTTTGTTACTAAATTAAATTAGTTAATAATTAAATAAAATTTTTTTTGAAGTTTGTTTAACAAGCCTTTGTTCCTGTTTAACATATAACCAGTCAAAAAATTGCTGTTATTCTGAAATCTGTTGGTCTATTTGAGTTTTAACTAGTATTCCATTTTTACTTAAGCAAGATTTTTATTATTTTACTTTAACCTACCTATATGGGGAGGACATTAAAAAAATTAAGTACAACAGTATTAGCGCTATTTAAATATAAGCACAGAATGAAAATTATTTTTGACCCTCATGCACCATAGAAAAACAGGACTACTAAAATTTTTGTGAAATAAATGTCAAGATATTGCCAAATTCGATTTTTTTTAAAGTTGTAGACTCTGTAGGCTCGAAAGGAGCAACATTTCATTATAGGGCATGTTTAAGGCAATCGTTCTGTTGGAATCTAAATCTTCCATTAAACTGTATTCCGACTTTAGCATATTTTTTCTAAATTCATATCCAAAAAGTTCACATACGTAGTGTGCAAAAAGTATAACATTCGCATATAAGACAAAGTGAACAGGGGAAAAATTTAAACTATTATAATAATANCAATTTTGTTTCCTGTTTGAAATTAGCTTTGCGATTTTTAAATTAATATGTAGGTTGAAAGGAATTTCAAAGTGTTATAAGAAAAAAAAGTGTCAGCAAAGTTAAAAACATTAATGGACGCTATTGGGAGGAGAACCGAAATATCTCTACCGCTTCAATTGTTATTTCATTTGACATCGACTTGAAAATGAAACTGTAAATACCTACTGCAGTAATGACTTTTTTTTTAAGTTGTTGTGTAATAGTTTTTTGTCTCTCAAATATTTCTATGGCTGCTACGTTCCAATGAATTTGATGTCAACAGGTTCGGGTTAGAAATTGGTCTTTTATCGTGGTTTATTTTTACTGTAAAATACGTAAACTTCAAACTAAACCATTTCCGAATATGACGATATATTAGAGTGCGGCCTATAACCATATTATTTTCGTACGCATCCTGGTGGTCTGGCAATTGTGTTAAATACTAAGAATCGGGCGCCGAAACGTGTGCACGTGCGAACGATCACATCGGCCTCAAGAGGGTTACGCCATTACAAACTCGGCGTGTTACTACATTCATACACTTCAACCACACCTTTTATTTTGTTTGGGTCATTTTGGTTCATATGCAGATGCATTATTTTTAACTCATTAGAAAAGGATATAATAATAATAATAATAATAATAATAATAATTTATTGATGTCAGAACATAAGATAAATGTTTACACAAGTCACAAAAGAAATATGACACCAAAAGTATCAGTAACTAAACATAGGTTAAAACTAAAGCACAGATATGTGAATAAATCATTAAAAAAATGCTACAAATAAATAATATGGATACAAAAAAGGCACTATTACAAAATACATAAAGAAATATATTACACATCACACACATTACATGATATTCCTAGGGGACTAACAAGAGCAACAAAATCATCATTAAAATAATCATCAAATGAGTAAAAAGCCTTCATTTTAAGAAAGTTTCTTATTCCCATTTTATAGTGAGCATTACACAAGGACCTAATTGCTTCAGGTAGCATATTAAAAAAGCGCACGCAATAGTAATTAGAACCGACTCTAGTTCTACTTAGTCTAAGAGGAACAGGGTTTATATTGTATGTACCTGTTTCTAGTAGGATAATCATGGTTTATAAAATGTTGACGAAACATATGGATATTTTTCTTAATAGACAAGAGACATTCTAAGATATAGACACTTGGTAGTGTAAGTATGCCATATTTCTTAAATTGTTGTTTACAGTCCGCTCTATAGGGTAACCCAGCAATAATGCGAATACATTTGCAGTTTTGTGACAGATCACTGTATCCTCTCAGTTTCCTTACTCACCAGACCTGGCTCCTTGCGATTTTTTTTATTTCCGAAATTAAAATCAATGCTTAAAGGATGCTGTTTTCAGATTATTGATGACATCTGCTCAAATTTATCACAGATTTTAAAGGCCATTTCACATGAAGCATATCCAGGACTGCTTTGGGAAACACCGTTGGGAAAAGTGTGTGAATAGGGAAGAAGAGTACTTTGAAGGAGACAAGGAAAAATAATGTATAAAATTAATAAAAAAGTTAACAGACAGATTTCGCGAATTAAAATTTATTTATTATGGTTAATATTAAAGTTATCGATTTTTTCACTTATATATTTAAGGCGTTAAGTGTTTACTGAAAATGAATGAACCCACTAAACAGCCTGAAGTAAGAGTATCTTCCTGCAATTTAATTAGTTAATTAAATAACATTAATTTATATATTATATCCCTATAGTCGATATAAATTGCCTATTCAAAGGAGTTTTAACCACACAAAATACTTAAGTTAGCAACACTTGATTCAGCAAGAAACTGCATATTTAAATATTAATAAAAAACAAAGCAATATAAATAAACGCTGTTTGGAGGATGCCGAGAAAATTATTAATTATTAACTATCCAGTTCTGTAGGTATACGAGTGGTTAATTTATCCTGAATTATATGTTGCTATGTAATCGCTAAAAAGAAATAATAGCAAACGCAATTATAGCAGCTGCCAAGCCGCCTTTTATAAGGCAAGCTGCGTTCTAGTAGGTATGTATCAGCTTTAATTTTATTGTCCTGAACTTTTTGCAGCGTTGCAAATTTAAACGATTTCATAGTCTGAAGTTCATCTGCTAGTAGAGGAATAATATTAATTAATATGTGCCTGTCTAAAGATGAATAATAATAATTCATTTCTATAAGTGGACCTCTAACAGTTTGTTTTTAATTTTAAATAAGTTGTTGAAGTTTTGTCTTTTGCGGAAATAATCTGAAAGGCTGAAACTGCCAAAATTTATCAGTCACTAAATCGATGAGGAACGTTTTGTAACTGTTTGTTTCGGCATTTTATTCAAAATTCTATTTCAATATATACAAGTGAGTAAAATATTTATTATATAATAGCAAAGTATTTTTAGTATCGAGGATTGCAGGATGAAATAGTTCTTTGAAGAATTATTATTGTACTTTGATTAACTATGCCATCTCGTGTCCCACAAGATAGTATCGACAATGAACTTATGGAAATATCTAACGGCATATTTCATTGTGGTTGATATAAGTATGTTAACAATTATGATAAATCAACACAGCACTGTTTATACTACAATCTTCCCATTTTATAACCGATAATTATTAATGTGGAATATTTTAAAAAATGTAGAATAAGATCCAATTTTTATAAAAATAGGTTCCTACCTGTAGGAAGTAAGTACTTATATCTAGTTAAAAGAATATGAGATTCTAATAGCAATTGTATTGTTAATAAATACAATTTACAACTTACAGAAGAATTATTTAACGGGAACTAATGTAAAGTTGATTATGATTGGCTTACGGTTTCGAGTAAAAAATGTTAGTAAGGCTATACTTATAAATGAGTAGTTATTTAAATAACTGCAAAGTCTATCAATCCGTAATATTGTAGTAATGTAAACACTATTTATATTTTAAGAATTTCATGATTTCATTGCAAAAGTTGCACATAAGTAAGTTCAGGATCAATACTTCGAGTAACTTCTCAAAATAATGGATCAGAATAATGGAATACACAGGGAATATAGGAAATTTATGTAAAATGCTTCCTAGGTTATTTTAGATCAAAAAGCCTTAATTAATCGTATCCACCCCAAATAACAATTTAAATGCTGTTTAGTCTAGTTCCTGTTTTATAAAAATTTTATGTAGGTTTACAGATTAATTTGTGTCAAATGAGATTTATCTGACATACATATCTCTAATATATTTTTATATTTATAACTCTATGAAAAGGTGAGATATTTTACATTCTTTAAAATCGAAAATAGCTCATTGTATTAAAGAATAAGGTACCTTCTTTTTCACTTAAATATGACATAAATCAAGTGATATTTCGTTTTGATAAAAAAAATTGTCAAAGTTATTTGTTTTAGTTATTTAGTTTTATTTAAATTCACCACTATATGCCCTATTATCATTAAGGTTTTTTGTCTAAAATTATCTAAAGAACAATCCCCTGAACTATGTCACTGACTCATAGAAATCATCCCGGATAAGTTTTCAATACCTATACATAATTTTGAGAAGTTACTTGTTTCACTGATCGTTGAACTCTCTTTGGTTGGCCTTTATTTCTTTGCATAAAATAATTAACAAAAAACACAAAATTCTTACAAATTAAATAATATTTTCATTCAAAATTTCTATTATGGATTAATAGAGTTAGTTAAGTAGGTTATTATTTACCCAAATTTACTATTTTTTCTCTATATACCCATTTTTGTAGTACTTATCTACCTATCAGTATTTTGTGTGCTTCAAATAATCAAGAATACATTTTTTGACAAAGATATTAGGTATTAAAAACACAATTGTATTATGTTGTTAGCATGATATAGATTTTCTAATATTTTATTTTTTATATCAGCAGCACCAACTTGTACATACATGATTTGTTACCAGTAGTGATATAAAAAGTTATTATTTCATACCCAAGAGAAAAAAAACTACAAATATATCAGTAGCTAAGTCTCATAGAAAAATCATTTGTTTTTATCTATATTTTTATTGAGTGGATGGATTTATACTAAAATGAACTAAACAACTTTTCTTTGTTCAACTTAAAAGAATTTACAATCAACACAAAAGGTTTTAGTGACTTAATATAAAAAAATCGAGATAAAATTGATTAATAAATAAAGAAAATACAAATACGAATCGAATCTATGTTCATATAAGAAAAAATGTTTGAAATTAACCCAATCTGTCAACGTTTGTCATAAAGCTCGTAGAACACCCTGTATGTTAATAAATATATTTGATTAATATGTAATTACAAGAAAATGCATAGTAACTGGATTAATTGAATTAAGTTCTATTACTGCATGGTTGTATGTGGTGGAGAATATAAAATCAAATTTGAATTGCTGAATGACAGATAATAAACACGTCCTGATAGTAATCACTACTACCTCTATTGTGACATAACGTTCTTTAGGTATTAATGTATTCATCACTACATTCAGGGTGTTAAAAAAAAGAGTGTAAAATATTTCAGGAGGTAATAGTATGAACCAAAATAAACAGAAAAGTCTCAATAAACATGGGTCCGCAAAGTAACGGTTGCGGAGATATGGACCACTATTCGTTTTTCAAACATTTTATTTTATTAGGAATAAACCGACAAAGGAAGCTTTTAACAAACAAAAAACAAAGTTACAGAAGATGTTCAAAGTGCCCTCCGTCTATTTCCAAGCAGGCATGACATCTTCGTCTCAACGATATTCGAAAACACCCTCCTTGGTTAGGATTTCTTGACACTTTCGATTAATCCGTAGCTGCAGCGCTTTTCCAGGCTATTTACAGGAGTACCATACACTAATGTCTTCAAATATTCCCAAACAAAGAAATCTAGAGGGTTCAGATCAGGCGATCTTGGAGACCATAAAACAGGTCCGGCCCTTCCTACCCATCTATGTGGAAAAGTTTGGTGTAAATGCTCTCTAACGGCCATGGAAAAATGAATGGAATCACATTTGTTGCTCCTGATTCAAAGGAATGTCTTCCAAAAACTCATACAGTGTGTTCTGCAGAAAGTTGTGGTAAGCAGCGCCTGTTAATGGGTTTGGTAAAACAACAGGACCTAAAAACCTGTCACCTACAATACCCATCCAAATGTTTAATGAAAAACGTGCCTGATGTCCAGATTCTATTAGAGCATGAGGATTTTCGTCGGCCCAAATATGCGTATTGTGAAAGTTAAACACTCCATTTCTTGTGAACCCGGCCTCATCAGTAAAAAGAATGTTTGCAAGAAAACGAGGATCTTCAGCATCGTGACGTAGAAACCAGCGGCAAAAAACAAAACGTGCTTGATGATCATTTAATGGATTTAAGACCTCTACTCGTTGCACATGGTATGGATAAAGCAGTTGCTCGTGAAGGATTCTCCAAACAAGAGGACCACTAATTCCTACATCGGCTGATATTTTCCTCACACTCGTACCTGGATTCTGCTCTACCAGTGCTAGAATTTCTTCTTCTGCTGTAGGAGTGAATACCGACCTTGGTCTTCTGGATAAATGGCACTGTTTGCTCAAGGAACCGGTATCACGCAATCTTTGGTAAATTCTTCCAAACATGCGCTGTGAAGGAATCTGGCGATTTGGAAAAGCGTCAACATAAAGACGTCGCGCTTCGGTGGCGTTCCCATTAGCACGACCATACATGAAATGCATGTCTGTTAATTCTGCGTTAGAGTAACCAGCCATAGCGAAAGAAAACTTGTGCACTGAGAACAACTGTCAAACATGTACTGTTTATTTCACTAAACATCAACCAACTATTTTAAGAAAATACACAACGTTTTTGCACAAAATAAAAAAAGGGGCTAAAAAACATAAAACATTCCATATCTCCGCAACCGGAGATACCTCCTTAAATATTTTACACTCTTTTTTTAACACCTTGTATGTATTAAACAGAGTACTACATACGAAAAAGTTAAAGAAACAATTTATAGAATTGTATCTATTTGTGACTGTCAATTTTTTCGTGTAGTTGATGTGAAGCGGGGGTAAATGAAATATACGTAATTTTATTTTTTAATAATAAATATCACATCCCTCACAACAATGAAAGAATATTTACATCTAAAGTTTATTTATTTATATCCGCGTACCTATGTATTCTGACACTACTTTTTCAAACAACAAATTTTTATTGTTTATTTAGGTTGCTATCATTATGATAGTCACCTCGCCTAAGCCGTGTTGATTCAAACGATTTCGAATATAAGTTAAATTGTTGTATACAGGGTGTTTCAGGATTAAGTCGACAAAGTTTAAAGAGATATTCTTCATAAAAAAATAAGAAAAAATTTTTTTTCCAGACGCAATATAGGACGTTACAGATTTTTTAAAAAATTCGAATTTTTTAAATGAAGAAGGCTATTTAAGCCAAATTTGGCATGACACCTCTTTTTATAAAATACCATTTTTCCATAGAAGTAGAAGTCTCGCAAGCAACCAGTGGCGGAGTTATGGGGACTCAGACTCATTAAATTATAAAAAAAATTAATACGGCAATATCGAAAATAAAAAAATTATGCTGTTTTTAGATAGAACAGTTTGTTATTGACAAAAAGTGTACATTCACTTTTTTCCTCGTATAGTTTCATGACAAAATTGATTTTTCGGAAGGGTGCTTCTGGATTATGTCAATAAACTTTAGGAAGACGTTCGTCATAAAACCTAAAAAATATAACACCTATTAAAATTGGTCTTAGTCTCGAGTATGTGTGAGTCAAATAAGCCTTTTTGTCTCCCCTTCCCTTGGGTTTAACCAATAGTATTAAAAATATTTAGGAGATTCTTCGTTTTTGAGATATAGGGTGTTTTTTTTTAGAAATTAAATGATGTTGATGAAAACAATAGAAATATTTAAGTACCTAACATCTAATGTGACTATGTCGTAATGCGATAACTTAACGACCCTTGCAATACTCCTATTTTTTTTTCAAGCAGTTTGTAGTCACTTTATTTACTTGTGGTGTACTTTTAAATAAAATAAAATGACAAACAATACATGAAAATTTATTTGTAAATTGAAAAAACCAAAAAATTACCAATTAATATTATACCTAGACAAAGCGAAAAGTGAATCAAAAATGAAATGATTTAAAAAATATTTTGTTCAAAATGGGCGCCTCCGGACTGTAGACAAGCACGACATCTTCTAATTATGGAGGTAGTGGCCGATCGACACTGAATTGGAGTTAATTCTCGACACGCTTGGACTATTCGCTGTCTTAGATCTTCTAGGGTATCAACTGGCACCTCGAAGACTTTTTGTTTAACAGCTCCCCAAACGAATTAATCCATCGGTGTCAAGTCCGGTGAACGTGTGGGCCACGCTGCAGGTCGTCCACGACCAATTTATCTCCTGGGATAATTAATGTTTAACCACACCCTAGGACCTCTACCAAAATGGGCAAGACAACCATCTAGTTGAAACCAACTGTTCATTCGAGTCTTAAGCGGAACATCTTCTAACAGATCTTGAAAACCATTTTCAAGGAACTCGGTAAACATGTCAGCATTTAACAGATGCGGAAGGAAGTAGGGCCGAACTATAGTGTTGTCCAACACACCCAACCATACGTTATTTTGGAATTCATGCTGAAAACTATGTTCCTTACCGCCCGTGGATTCTCGTAGGACCAAATATGGTACTTTTTGCGTAAACTGCTTGGTTTAACATCCAGTCACAAAACACGCACCTGCATCGTATGTCCTGAGGTATTAAATGTTGCACACGCTGGATATGGTAGGCATGGCGTCCATCAGCCCGAAGAGTCCTCCAAATGGAACTTGACGAAATACCTAGCTCATAGCTAGATTTTCTGACACTCGTGAATGGATTTTCATCGAAATGGTTTGAAATAGTATTCGATCTTACTTCTTCCTGAAGTGGGGCAAAATGTCCATCAGCGTAAGTTGGAATACCGAAAGACCCAGTTTGTCTGAGACGACTGAATGTCATTGAAAATGGTTCCTTTGTTGGTAGTGTGCGATGAGGAAATCTTACTGCATATTCACGGCGAGCCGCCGCGCGCCGTTGCATTTCCATCACAAAAACCATATACAAAGACCATATCAGCATATTCATTGTTCGAAAATATGGACGGCATTATTAAACTTATTTTTATTATTAGTTTGAACGCTTTATCTAATGGATAATTTATGCTACAATTCGCAAAATAACATTTAAAACGTCAAATTACTTGACAGCAGCCTACTCGAAAATTTTTGTTGAGGTTCATTTTAAAGTTTATCGACAGAATCCAGAAACACCCTTCCGAAAAATCAATTTTGCCATGAAACTATAAGAGTTAGGAAAATAAGTGAATGTACACTTTTTGTCAATAACAAACTGTTCTATCTAAAAACAGCATCATTTTTTATTTCCAGTAGGGCCGTATTAATTTTTTTTATAATTTAATGAGTCTGAGTCCCCATAACTCCGCGACTGGTTGCTTGCGGGACTTCTACTTCTATGGAAAAATGGTATCTTATAAGAAGATGTGTCATGCCAAATTTGGCTGAAATAGCTTTCTTCATTTAGAAGTTATTTAAAAAATTTGAATTTTTTTAAAATCTTTAACGCCCTATATTTCGAAAATGAAGCGTCTCTGGAAAAAAATTTATACTTGATTTTTTTCTTATTTCTTTTATGAGAGATATCTCCTTAAAGTTTGTCGACTTAATCCTGAAACACCCTGTATAACACAATTGTCTTATTTTATTGCAGTTTTCGAAAAAATATAATTTGCATCACAAACGCGAAATGCTTTTGCGTTCTCGAATGGATATTTGGTCATGAAAAGTTTGTCAAAATAACTTTTCATTTTTCGGGTTTTTGGTTACAAAAATAACTATTTTGTGAAAAGAACGTTTTTTATCTTGTAGTGTACGGTTGACCTTAGATAGATTCATTAACATTTATTTATCAACTTACCTCAAATATTCCGCGTTTTCTAATGTATGGTATATGCTTTACTTAAGTTTATTATCCACATTTTATGCTAAAACTTTATGTATCTAGGTAATTAAGAGTATTTTATGGATAACAAATTAATTTTAATATCTTACAATTTGCCACGTCCTCCTTTGCCACAAGATGCGATAAGCTACAATGTGCATATCGAAATTTGTAACGGAATATTGTCAGGATTTATAGGTATTCCACCAATTAAGCTTATACCAATCGACAAGGTAATCATCATCAATCCTCTATTTTTTTGGTGACTGCTGTTATTTGTAAAGATTATAGTTATGTGTAATCTGTTAAAAATTAACATTTTTTTATACCAGTCAACACTTAACTTTTAAGAAGTATTATATACAGTATGTCCACAGAAAAGGTGTTGAATACGAAAAACTTTTTAATTTTTAATTTTATCGTAAAAAGTTACTCATGATAAAAAATTTTGCTGGTTCTTAAAATAAGACTGGGATAGGAAAATTTAACATTTCTTGTAAGGGGTGTACAAAAAATTGAAAAAACTTTAAATGGTACAAGAGTAAAGAGCACTTATTTGTGAAGATGTGGAAATAAGTTACTAGGAAAAGTTGTTCAAAAGTAAAAGGCAGTCTTAATACTCCTACCAATTTTAGAAAACATCGGCCTATTTTTATTTATTTGTAGACATTAAATTTATTTTATACAAATTACTTTAAGAACCAGCAAAATTTTTTATCAAGAAAGTTTTTCCTATTCAACACCTTTTCTGTGGACATACTATATATATATATATAAAAGAAGCATACATTGTTTGTTGCAGTCTGTGGACTGAATAACCATAAAAAAGTCGTTTCGGTTGAATCATCTAATAATAGTTTTTGAATACATTAGCATAAAATTCAGTTAAGGATATCCATTTAAATACGAAAAAAATAGTAATATATTTCGTGAACGTCAGATTTGGAAAATGTTTCTGTCAGATGTGGCATCTATAAATCATTTTAAAAATACGACTAAAAAAGTGACTAGTTTTTATATTCTTATCATTCATTAATTAAAAAATATTAATGTATACACAATACACAATTATTAGAGCTGTCATAATTGGCCGCGCATCAAAGGAGTGCGGATCCACGGTCCGTAAAGAGACGGTCGCCGCATAAGTCAATCAGCCAATAAAAAACAAATACGTCACTAAATTCCTCACTTTATCTTGATTCAAACTTTATCTTCGTTCAACCGTCATCATATCCCATAAGAAAAAAAGAAGCAAATTTAAAATTGTCACTTTTCTTTTACCACGCTCATTTTAACATAAAATAATAAATTTGATCAGTTATGATTATGGTTAATCGACAGGTAATTTGAGTCTAAAATGTTACCTTTATATACAAACTGAACTTCTACATTGAAATTTGAAAATAAAAGGATGAAATGTGAAATTGTCTTGAATACACATCACGATCAGTCACCATTTTTGACGTTTGGTTACATAATCAACCTAAAACTTGTGTTAATTTTGTTACAGACATCTATTAATATCCATAAACTTTAATAAAATGAAGGGGGGGGGGGAAGTGAATATATAAACAATTTAGACCTATCTTAATATTCTCTTGCCTTCAAAATAAAAATTGTGTACAATTTATATGATCTTATTGTATCTGTTTTTGTATTTAATTAAATTTCAAATAACTTACCAAAGTACTTTAAATATTTATAATACACTGAAAGAAATGCGCTTTATTCTTTATTAGAATTCTATATGCCATTATAAGACCATTGTATACTATATGTGACAGTTAAACAGGTGAATATTGGATATAAAACGCGTACTGATAGCACAGTTGTATAGTGACCATAAACCTTATTTTTTATTAAATTATTGTGTAACTAGTATACAACGTTTTTTATACCATTTACGAAATAATAGCAATAACTGTTATTAAAGTGTTCCATATCGTTATTAGAACATCTAGTACTGGTTATAAGTTTTATAATAATACATGTATTAAACTGTTGTATACTCTGTATGAGTTAAAAACATATGACATTAAGTTTTCAGAAATTTTATTAGATAACTGTAATTACAAGCTAAGGTTCTAATGTAAACATACATAAAACATACTTTTAAGCATTAAAAATGATGACAAATCGCTCCCAAAACTGTCCAGTTTATTTTCTTAGCAACGATTGATTGACCCATGCTCTTCTTTGTCACCGTTAACCTTCTGTTCCTCCATCTTATGTAAAACTTAACATCAGCGGTTTCTAATAGGACCTACAAAATAATAATTTTTAAGATTTAGACAAGATTTACATTTGAAAAAACTAAACAATTACAGCCATAAAACAGTTAGATACTTACATAATTTTCCATTTCACACAACGCGATATGATCATGTATCCCACAAAACATGTGCATATACTGTCCATTTTCATCAAACTAGACGTGTAATAGTCGTAAGTCGATGCACAGCGGACTGTCGGAAATTTTACGATCATAACCGATTATGCACCGAGAGGTGACGATCACTTAACCATTATAAGACGCGTTTTACACGTTAAAAACTGAAACATACTCAGTATAAGAACGAATAATTCTGTTAATACAATTGTTATATACAAATTCGGATACTGGTCTTTATACAACAAATCTTCCCTACTATACAATTGGAATATAAAGTTTGTAACACCTAATAATGTATAAGTAATTCATTATAACCTTTATTTCATAGATGCATAAGGTGTATTAAGCACCTTCCAGTTAAATTGATTGAATAAGGAGTATGGAGATGATTGCTTTTTTTTTAATAAAAGTTGTATATTTGTTATAAAAGTTTTAATATGCGCTATACACATTATTCTAGATAAACAGTTTAATAAGCCCATTTCTTTCAGTGTAGGCTGCAACATAATTTATTTTTGTACGTACCAACTACAGCTGTCATATTTATCCTTTTACAGTTGATGTTCCGAATTAAAAAAATTCTTCAGTTTTTACAAGTAAACTATATTGTAGTTTTTAGCCATGAAAGATTTTTTTTCGGTGTTCGGAGTTAAATGGAGGAATAAAAGGAAATGAAGAAGAGGAAAAGTTATTCGCACAGAACTTTTAACATAACTTTTAACTTTAAGAAAAACTGTTTTATAAAAATATATTTTGATTTATTCTTAAAATTTCTAATCGCTTTTCTAACAATCACATCAATTTGTTATACAGCAATAACAATAAATTTAGTCCTCTTGAAGTGAATATAATCAGTTAAACTAGAAGTTTAACATTTAACCTGTCTTTAAAAGTATATTTTTCTCGATGATAAACTTAAGCTCTGCTTGAAGATCATCGCACGTTCAAAATTTGAGTCTTCAAAATGTGTACTATAAATATGTCAGTTATATGATTAAACAAATTGCGCCTCTTGCACCGTTCCACTTATATCTTTCTAACTTTTTATCCTTAGGAAACACATGAAATGAAATTTTTAAATTGTCTTGTTCAGCACTATAAAAATTATTATTGCAAATTGCAACACTACACCTCACTCCTGGCATTTTTACGTGATAAATTAATAGTTTATATTAAACACTACACCATCAACTTATTAAAAACCATTATCAATAACTAACTAATTATTGCAAATACCCAAACAACTATGAAAGATTTACTTAAATACTTGGAAAAATGCATGTATCTAAAGAGTAACCGCAAAAAATCCCATTTTTTCGCCCGTTTTTGCGTAGTGTGTAGCAAGAACAGGGAAGGTCGTCCAGAGGTCTCCGTGGGCTTAAATTTATCGTCATGAAAAATCTAGGTGAGCATAATTCGATTTTTCCAATATTTGTCCGACTTACCCCTACTTAAGGGGTGGAAACCACCCCTAAAACAAGAAACGTGAGAAAATGGTCGATCAATTCTTGGTAAAAATTGGCGAGAATTTGAATGGCAAGGAAGAGATCAGGGATGTTCTTCCAAATATGCTCAAGGTGAAAAACATCCCCCGCGTGGGGGTAAAACCACCCCTATTGCCGAAAACCGGCGGTAAATGATGTTCCCTTCATGAATTGCCTTTTTTGTGCCACTCTTCCTTATAAATCCAAATGATATGAAATACATGCCCCCATAATTCGTTCTTCTGTCGGATTCTGATCAGTTACCCCTACTGAAGGGGTGGAAACCACCCCTAAAACAAGAAAACCGAAAAAATGGTCACCTAAATCTGGGTAAAAATTGGCGGAATTCCACATGGCAAGGGTAACATCAAGAATGCCCTCCTAAAAATGCTCAAGGTGAAAAACACCCCCGCGTGGGGGTAAAACCACCCCTATTGCCGATAGCAGACGGGGAATGATATCCACTTCATGAAGTACTTTGTTTCCCCCACTACCCGACAAATGATACGAAAGATCATTCATAATTCATCTATAAATGAATTATTTCAATTTTATACAGGCTTATCTTCTTGGAAATATTTTTTAAACCGAAAACGTGAATATTTAAATAATTTTGGTCACTGGTTTTTCCATTTTTAGTAGTGTTCTGTACTTTAAATTTTCTTAGTTTAGGTTTTTACAATATATTCGTATCTCATTGTTCTTTCGTCTGTTACATAAAGTTCACTGCGATATACTTACACAAAACTACTCTTAGTTCCAGATCACGTATATCCTTCATTTAAATTTCGAAAATATGTTCCCTGGATACATAACCAACTGGAGTTATATAATATAAAAACACCAAACATCTCCGACTCCCACTTTGTAATATTTACATATTAATGATTAGGCGGTTGACATTAATTTGCCAAATTATTTATGGCGGTTCAAAAAAGCGAATTAAGGTGTTGCGGCCATTGATATTACCAAATTTTTAATCGTTTTACAGAAAACAGGAAAGGAATGATTTATAGGTGATTTCCTCGAATATAAATGTTAATAAACCGCTAATTATCAAAACGTTTAAGAGTAACTTTAGCTATAGTAAAGACAGCATAAAAAAATAATTTCAGTTATAAACGACTTGGACGATTGGATTTTTTTTTATATTTTGAAAAAAAATGTGGATGATCCTAAACATGTGAATAATATTATCTCGCTTTCCTACGCCAAATAAATTGATGTTTTAACAATTTTAAACGATCTTCAGAGTCAGCTGGATTCATCATAGAGGAACTTCTCTGAACTCTTTCCAAGGCCACAATATCCTTAACTAAATAGAGGCAACAAACTGTTGTACCATATGTATTTTATAAAAGGTGAAAAAACAGAGCAAGATCCGGATTTTAAAAACACTTCTTCAATAGATAAATTTGTGTGTTGGCCTTCGTAACTACAGAGGTAGTTTTATCCGACCAACTCGGTTTAGAATTAATTATTATATCAAGTTCGAATTGGTTATGTAGATATTATTAACAGTTAATAAATACAGTTTGTTTATTGAGATCTATATTGAGAGGCTATATAAATGCTATTATATCACCTTGAAGAATTGCATGATCTGATATTGGGTTCCCGTAAAGGTTATTGTCGTCTACACGATACAAGTGTATCCTTAAGATAATCCTTAATGGACGTAATACCAATTTGAAAAGAAACGATCTACACTGAAAGAAATGCGTTTTATTCTTTATTAGAATTCTATATGCCATTATAAGACCATTGTATACTATATGTGACAGTTAAACAGGTGAATATTGGATATAAAACGCGTACTGCTAGCACACTTGTATAGTAACTATAAACCGTATAACTAGTATACAACGTTTTTTATACCCTTTACGAAGTAATAGCAACAAATGTTATTAAAGTGTTCCATATCGTTATTAGAACATCTAGTACTGGTTATAAGTTTTATAATAATAAATGTATTAAACTGTTGTATACTCTGTATGAGTTAAAAACATATGACATTAAGTTTTCAGAAATTTTATTAGATAACTGTAATTCAAGCTAGGGTTCTAATGTAAACATACATAAAACATACTTTTAAGCATTAAAAATGATGACAAATCGCTCCCAAAACTGTCCAGTTTATTTTCTTAGCAACGATTGATTGACCCATGCTCTTCTTTGTCACCGTTAACCTTCTGTTCCTCCATCTTATGTAAAACTTAACATCAGCGGTTTCTAATAGGACCTACAAAATAATAATTTTTAAGATTTAGACAAGATTTACATTTGAAAAAACTAAACAATTACAAGCCATAAAACAGTACTTACATAATTTTCCATTTCACACAACGCGATATGATCATGTGTTCCACAAAACTTGTGCATATACTGCCCATTTTCATCAAACTAGACGTGTAATAGTCGCAACTCGATGCACAGCGGACTGTCGGAAATTTTACGATCATAACCGATTATGCACCGAGAGGTGACGATCACTTAACCATTATAAGACGCGTTTTACACGTTAAAAACTGAAACATACTCAGTATAAGAACGAATAATTCTGTTAATACAATTGTTATATACAAATTCGGACACTGGTCTTTATACAACAAATCTTCCCTACTATACAATTGGAATATAAAGTTTGTAACACCTAATAATGTATAAGTAATTCATTATAACCTTTATTTCATAGATGTATAAGGTGTATTAAGCACCTTCCAGTTAAGCTCATTGAATAATGAGTATGGAGATGATTGCTTTTTTTTAATAAAAGTTGTATATTGATTATAAAAGTTTTAATAAGCGCTATACACATTATTCTAGATAAACAATTTAATATGCTCATTTCTTTCAGTGTATTGTGACTCCAAACTTTCTATCAGAGAAAAATCTATTTATTTCAGGAGCAATTTACGAATCTTATAGAAATCTAATGTTAATAGAAGTTCTACTTTACCCTGTCAAATGCTTTAGAAAAATCCAAATACGTATCCATAAATTGGTTGTTCACGAGCAATGAATCCAAATATTTAATGATTGTAATAAATTGGTGATCCTGGAAGCCGTGTTGAACTGGATGTATTATAACACTTAACAATTAAAAATAAGTTTTTAACTTGACAATTATTCTATAATTGTGGAACATTTACATGTAAGATTTATAGGGCGGTAATTTGTGAGGTCAAGGCCATTTAAAGGGAGGTTGGGGCGCTTGAAAAGAAGTTTGTATAATTTTAGATAAAGGTTAAACAATGCCATGGATATAGTTTTTTAATTTCGCCAAGACTGGGAGATCAGAAACTGACAAATGTCGAATTCGACTGCCACAAATGCAATTTTTTTAAATGCTTGTCTGAATGGAATTTTAAATTAACCGTAATATTGTCTATATTCGTTGCTTTTCTTTAATTTTCACTATTTAGACCTTTTTGAAGAAAAAACATATCACCAATTCTGAGGGGTTATTTTATTTTTGTTTTTTTGCGTCTTATTTTTCATAGATGTGGTTTGTTACCAATCATAAGCATACCAAATTTAATGGAAAAAATAGTTTAACTGAAAAAACAGTTATAACCGACAGGTATTTTTCACAAAGCTATATTTTAGATAACACCGTCACTTACTCCAAGGACTTTCGGCTCCTGCGGGTTATCGGATGCCTTTCACATAGCTCCATCTTCGCAGTAGAGTATCCGTATATTTGAAGGAGAGAGCGTCGCGCTAGCCGGTCCCTCCTTTTGGCTGATTGCTCACAGGTCCCACGCTTTGTATTGTTCGGTCTAAGATGACACTGGTTTGGTAGAAAGGTTTTCAATTAAGTCGTTTTCTACTGAATTGTTTTAATCCTTAGGATTTATGTCTATTTCACTTTCTGCGAGACTTGCTTTTAAATTTTGGCTTTATCTGTTACGATTTTAGCCACAAGCACAGAAATTCCTGAATGGATTGAATCTACTGTTTTAGATCTTGAGCAACAAATTTTTAACAATGTTCTGAATGGCGAAAGAAAATATTATTGGAAATGTTTACAAAGTATGTATATTTCACAAAGCAGAGAAGTGCTATATACAGTCCAGGGACTTTTACTCTGGTTGCAGATGTGCGAGATACCAGAGTCGACATTGTGGCTCCGCGAATTCTCAGGCACTGCTGTTTGGTTTGGATCCTGATCGCTGACATCTCTGGACTTGGGCAATTCATAACTGTAGACTTCCCTGTCGTTGTTATTCCAGATTTATGTGGGATAACTCGGTGTATCCAGATGTTGTCTGCTGCATCTTGTGGCTATGTGGACAGTTTCAGCGGTTGAATTCCAAACAGAAGTAAAAATAATCATTTCTGCTTAACGTCTTCTGCTTCACAAGGATTGTAGGCTAGATACCCTCGACTATCGGCAATTACTTTTGGCTGATTTTTGTGCGCATGGAAGCTTTGCAAATGGTTTCGTAATATCTCTGGATAAGATCGTAACTAGCGACATATTGCAGATGCTCAAAAATTAATAACACTGACATATTTGCCATCCTCAAAATTTTACTTGTACAAGTAAATTTCAGTGCGTTACATTGCTCTTTGAAAAATATATGGCTGAAATTAAATTTTGAAAAACCATCGTCTTATTTTTATGTTCTTATCAGTGCTTGAATTTAAAGTGTTCACACTCAAAACACCCTGTATACCGCTTTGTAAATGATGCGATGCTTTCAGCACATTATTAGTCGACTTTAATCCAAGTTATCATGTTAACAGTGTTTTTGATACGAAATTTAATTTAACCTTCTTTGCAACCGCTTCTTCTTGACGTTGCTACTCTAAATAATCTGATACGCCACAACGCGACGCTCGACGTTCGACGCACCCGCGTCGCCCGCGAGTGGGCCTTAATACTCACTGAAAAAAATATAGTAAGGTTATATGGAACTAATTCAATTTTAATCTCTTCTGCAATCAATCATTTATGTATCCACGTAAAGTGACTACAATCGCAGTTATAATATAGTACAGACCGATGTACCGTAACTGATAATTAATGTTAATAGAAATATGGGACGTGGGTGCCATCTCCGTGGCTTCTATGCGAATGATACCTCTAGGTAGGCGTATAGGTCATCGACATTCAATGTCAAGGTTCCCCGTTGACAAGGTAAACAGCGCTTAAGTGCTTCAATGCACCCCGACTGACGCTGAAACCAGTAGCGTATGTTAAAATTATTTACAAATTGGTCCGAATTAAAATGTGGCCTCTTATGAATAAATAATTTATAGTAGACGTATAAAACTCTAATCGGCTGTAAAGTAATTTTCTTTAATATGCCATCTTAAAGTTTCATCCTGGAAAACAGGTTTCTGCGTTTGTATCAAGGGAGCTACGACCTTCTGTTATGAAATTTGTCATCTTATTAAATTTTGTGGTTTGCAGTAACAAATGATATACTTAGTATTTTGCGTTAAAAAAAATTGTTCCGTTATTGTTTCATTTATTTCATTTCGGATTTTACGGCGGATTATCTGAGACTTTTTGATTTTCTTTTATTGTTGGACGTCAAATATTACCGTTTAGCATTATATCATAAATAAATCATATTTTATTTTTCGTATGCAAAAAAAATGACCGGTTTGTAGAACTGGCCAAAATAGGAGTAAAAATCTAATAATTATTTTTGTATGACCACGCTCGCACTGAGATAGATTAAAAAAAACAATTATTTACATTAGGTATAGATTTAAAATTCGTTATGGGAAAATAAATTGGTTTTTAGGGATACCACTTGAGGGTTATAAAAACCACCTTACATTTCTTTTATCTAATATTATACGAAGTCTTAGTTTAAGGTTTTTTTGTACCTAACTTGTGCCTTTATTTATTGGAATTTAAAGAACAGAAGAAAAAAACGCACGTCTTTTCTTGTAATTTCACTTAATAATTACATGTTTCTAAGTTTCAGACCGTTTGATTATTATACAGAATGATTCACAAATGGTGACCAAAAACAAAGCCTCGTATTCATTGGTGAATTTTAAGGAGACTCTTTACTATAAAGTTTTTATCCAGAATGCTTCGTTAAAAAGATACAGTGGTAAACGTCAAAAAATATTTTTAATTTTTTCAAATAATTTAAAAACTAGTAAGTGAAATAATTTGAAATTGGGCACATATATTTATGTAAACATGGTCCAAATTCTGAGGGCTTTTTCTAAAATTTACATTCTCCAGTGGCGGAGATGTAGGGTGTCGGTGGCATATTTTTCTAAATAAAATAGTACGCCACTTCTTTACGGTAACAACCAAGATATTTTCGGATTCGTCTTTCAATTTTCTACAAATTACTACTCTCTTATGTTTTTTGGAAAAAGCGTCATTTTCGAATAAAACTTAAAAAAACGAATTGAGAAAACACATGATCGATATTCGAATATAATGCTTTTTAAAATAACATAGTGGGCTGTGATAGCAACTTTGACATTCTGAGCAGTTATAAGAAAGAATAAATAAAATTATTTTCAACAGATTCAAGTAACAATAAATTTCGAACAAATTACATTTTCGTTACAAAATAGATGTTGGGCCTGTGTTCATGAAAATGAAGGTATTTTTGAGCATTTACTCAAATAAAATTATTAAAATGATGATTAATGTTATTAATTTCTTTATTCGAATAAATAACCGAATGATTAGTACTTGTCAAGTCATTTAAGTAAAAGTGTTTTCAGTTGGTTTTTTAAGGTTTACTCAAAAAATCAAATCAGGCTTTTTTCGAAAAACATAAATACATGTGCCTAATTTCAAATTATTTCACTTACAAGTTTTTATTTAAAAAAGTTAAAAATATTTTTTGAAGTTTAACACCCTGTAGGTATCTTTTTAACGAAGCCTCCTACATAAAAACTTTATAGGGAAGAATCCCCTTAAAATTCACCAAAGAATACAAGGTTTCATTTTTGGTCAGCAGTTGTATGTATGTTACTAAATTATCTTATAATTTTTATGTTCAGGAAGGAATTAAGAGCAACATTTGTATTGACCTCGACCACTGGGTAGTTGAGACATATGTATAATTCTTAATTAACATCGGTATTTACTAAAATACTTTATATGTTTGTGCGGGAAACTGAATTACAGGTTTCTCCAATGTCAATAATTCGGATGTAGCTCTCTTGAGTTATGTCTTGGAATGTTGTTTCGTCTTGTCTGTTTAGAAGTTCAGTAGCTGATTATACCTTATAATGACTTCTATTAACGTACAATTTTTATAGCACCATTCGTCAAATTATGTTAATTTCAAATAGGCACCTATTTATATAAAATTCAGTAATATAAAATATTTGTAAATACTTACGGGCATACCTATTTGACGGATTTTATACATAAGAAATACTATAATCGAATTTAACATTTTTGTAAGTGGTATTGTTTTTGATATTTCTGTATTGCTGGTGTTTTGAAAAGAATCAATAAAATTAAATTCATAGACCTTCTGATTTTTTATGATTTTTAAAAATAAATCCATAACTTCTGTCTGAATGGAATTTTAAGGTATTATTTGGTAACTGGTAACATTGTCTATATTCCTTACTTTTCTTAATTTTTACTTTTTAATTTAGACCTTCATATAACATTTTTTTACCTAATCTGTTTTCAAGATATAAATCATAAAATAATGAAATACAATATAATTTGTACATTATATTTTTGATGTATTTTTTATATCAAATTTAGGAATCTCTTATGCTATTAAATTACTAACTTAAAAAAAATAAAAATTCTTTGAAAATTAGTATTTATCTTGACTATTTCATAATTTACAACTGCGGTTAAAAAATGTTTCTCTTCCTGGAATTATCTACATATCAAGAAGCGGTGCTCGTTATATTGCGAAACATGAATATGTGTAAAAGAATTTTTGTACCATATTTAGAATAATATCTACAGATCAAATCTCTATATTCTCAGTATAACTACCTACCACTTGAAATTTTATCATATAAAGATGCTATTTGACAAGAGGATAACTAATAGAGGAGTGATTTATTTAAATACTATTTATTTTTTAATATTGTGTAATTATTTTCCTTGAACTAAGGCATACCATTTGAATTTCAAATAACACATATTATTTGTCATGACTTGGTAAAATAAACTCATTTCGAATTTTAAAAATTAAACAGTTTTTGTTATTATATCTTATACTATGTAAATATACCAATTAGTACACCGTGTTTGGTAACTTTTAACTAAATTAGGCAACCAATAAATAATCGTTATATCGAAATCATTATATAGGGCGTCTTAACATTGGTTAAACGTAGAACTACCACAGATTTTTAAGGTCAAAATAAGATGACAGAACTAAACTTAACTCATACTCTTATCCAAAGTGGATTTACTTAGCCTCTAAGGTACATAAGGTTTAGATAAATTTAAAAAGGTTTATCAAATTTAAATGCAATTTGGTATGGCATGGAGTATTTGTGTCTAGATGTCAATTTTATAACATAAAGCTAAAGTAATTGCATTCACTATAACTTTTGCATTTCATTTTATTTGCATTGCATTTATTGCATTTTTTATATGCTTAACGGATTTCGAGCGAATAATAATTTTATCATCCATGTAACTCACTCATAGTTTAGTAATTCCATAAACTTGATTAATATTCTATAATCATATGCCATGTGTTTTGACATCTATGATACATTGGGATGATGTTGTACAACCTCCATTTTTTCAAAATCAAAATTATGTTATTTAGTAATATCCCTAGTAGTTTTCCACGCTAATAACTGTTATTCTTAGTCCTTAATCCATGTGATTAATACATTTCCTTGAAATATTTTGTATTTTTTTCTCTAAACTACCGGACACCTTATTGTGTGAAATTTTTGTGGCATAGTTTTGCCGGCTGTGAAAAAGTTATTAAACTAACCTTTTTTGGACGACTTAGTTGTTCTCATAATCGGGAAACATAGTATCATCGTTTCAGAGCTCATGAAGGAGGCTCTGGAATGCACACTTGGAATACGAGGAAGTGGTAAGTAAGGCGAAGGCGTCTTATCGGTAGAACCTTTGTACTGAAGAAAATGATGTTATACTGGATATATACATCGATAGTAAAACCTAGGATATATTATGGTGACAAAAAACACAACAAACTACACCGAGGTAAAAACTCAATAAAATCCAGAGACTGGCCTGTTTGGGTATAACGGGGTTGATGTCAGCTCCTCCGACAGCATTGCTAGAAGTCGTCCTAAACCTACCACCGCTTCATATAATGTTGGAAAGAATGTGGTTAGCAACATACCGACTCAGGAACAATAATGGAGAGGTAGCCGCTTTTCCAGGATTATAGAAACATCTATGTCGGAACCAACTCTGGGGATGGTATCCGACGAGATGATTCCAAGGTTTCACTTCCACAAACCTTTTGAGACTCGAAGCGAGGATCAAAACAAATGGGAGGAAATTTTGATACCCTGGAAAGATGGAGCTTGGTATGGTTTACGGACGACATATTTTTTTTTTTCAGTTTAATCGCAGTGACCTTAATTATTAATACCTACCTATTAAGAGCCGAAATTTGGAAATAGTATACATTAAGAGCTATATTTTCATGTCCTACATTAACATTAAGGTGAATTCAACTATTTAATTGCGAAAAAGAAGATAGCGGCGATGCGTTCTATATTACTTGGTCTAGCGAACGAGTGGGGAGAGCGAGGCGGAGCATGCGTGCTTAACAATGTAATAAATATTAACATTTTTTTCAGTCATTTTTAAACAAATTAAATTTGAAAAATTAAATTGTCAGTAAATGCATATGTCAATACAACTATTTAGGTACAAAAACAACTAATGATCGAAACCATACAACGCGTGTGAGCTTGGGAAAATAGCATCATCTTAGATAATAAATTCCGCCTACAACAAGCTAATGAAGCTTTTGGGCTGACATTTTTACCACTTATTAAGGGTGCAAAAAGCCTCAAACATCCTGAATTACAAATGTCTGCGATGAAAATTGCATTAATTATTAGCAATTGAAAAAAGCGGACATTTTCGACCATTTTTGAGCTCTTGCGCATAAACAAATTATCGGAATTTAATCGGACTTGTCTTATTTTACAGATTTATTTAATACCTACCTTTTTTGTATAAACCTTTTTTTCTCTATGAATAACAGTTTTTTTACGCCAGTCGAAAAACTACTTTTCCATAATTTTGACCATTGTTTTAACAAAGTTTCCCAACTAGTCTCGAGTTGATTTTTTGATATTTTGTTTATAACACGTTTCTGAACAATATTCCGCAGAAAAACTTCTAATAGTATTTTTTTCCCGAAAAAAAGCTATAATGATT